>NC_068972.1:33584028-33754028 GCF_016808095.1 Vigna angularis
CACTGCTCCATAGGTAGCAAAACCGCATCAACAATATTTTTCTGCATGATATTATCTCCATATAAGATATGATACAACAATCTCTTCGATAATACATCGTATACAGAAAAGGAAAGTAATCCTTAGATCGAAGATATGATACAGTAATCTCTTGAATAAAGTAAACTAGGAAACATGGAAGGAATCTACAAATATCAATAAAAATCTATCGCATAATCATCAAAATGTTTCAAAAGAAAAAAAAATCAGTGAATGGAATAAAAAAGGACCGAAGAGATGAGTTTAGTTGAATGTAACAAGTCCTCTTTCGTTCATGTTAGTGCTTTGTTGTTATAAAAAGCTTGAATTGAAAGTTGGTTTAGTGCAGGTCTTGGAGAAGGATTTGGCTGTTTTTGGGTTCTTTATTGCTTTAGGCAGAAGTACAAGGTCATTTCTTTTGACAAACGGTTTTGAAACTCTGGATGATCCAATCGAAGATTTCATCAGGTACAACTTGTTTATATGTTTTCCCTGTTGTTAAAAAAGTATGTTTCTTATTGTTTTAGGAGTCTTATCATATTAGTGGCTTTTAGGGTTTAGGGTTTTGTGTGTTTCTTTTTCTGTAGTGTCTTTTAGAGTACTAAACTAGTGCTTGGCTTAGATAATTAGAATAAGTAAGTGTTTTAGGTTAGTGACTTTATGCACCATATCACTGCAAGAGTATGTCTTCTTTCTTTTCCCATCAAATTCAAACTCAAATATTTATTATTAACTCTGTTTATGCTTTCTATGAATATTTATGTATTTCTTTTTTTTCACGACTGTTTGGTGCAGGTATCTTATTGGAGGCAGTATTTTATACTACCCTCAGCTCTCATCAATTAGTTCATATCAGTTTTATGTGGAGGTTAGTATTTATGGTCATTAAAGTTGGCAGACATGCTTAATCATTTAGTTATTTTAACTGCTAAAAGCCTGTTGACTGCGTAGGTAGTTTGTGAAGAGTTGGATTGGCTTCCTTTTTATCCTGGAATCACCAGTGTTTCAAAACAGTCTCATATGCATAGAAATAAACAAGAAGGTCCTCCAAATCCTGATGCAGTGCCCCAAGCTTTTGATGCTTGCTCTCATTGGATTCAGAGCTTTATTAAATACAGTACATGGCCAGAGAGCCCTTCAAATGTTAAAGCAGCTGAGTTTCTGTCAACGGGGTAACTTGAACCATGCTTTTTTATGGTTTGACAAAACACTACCAATTAAATAAATTCTTATATGTTCTTTTCTTTTATTTTAGGCACAAGAAGCTGATGGAATGTATGGAAGAACTTGGGATGATTAGGTTAGCTATGAATGGAATTCTATATTTACGATGTATTTTCACTCAAATAGTTGCATTCACATTCGTCAACACTGATATTTAGGCATCAAAACCATACAATTTTTTGGGGTAAAATAAAGACCAGGATATTAATCGATAGCTGAAAGCTGCATAAGAACAACTGAATGAAACCAGTGTAGTGACTGCATGTTACAATTGCATATGCTTTTGTTTTATAGTCTTGTCAAAATATTCACCAAGAATGTTTGAAAGGTTGTCATAGGTGCTTTGTTGTTTGTCTTTGTAACAGGTCAAATATGTATTTCATGTGCCATAGCTTTCATAGTAAAAACTTCATTTTTTCAATAAAATATCTCTTATCGCATTGCTAAATTTTATCTGCAAAGACCTCTTCTTTTAGAAAAGAATTTACTTTTATTTAAATTGGATAACCATAATCACATAAAAGGAGTTGAATTTATGATGAGAAAATGGAAGAATTACTGCTCTTATATTTAGTTTGGGAAAGAATATTGATGCTATAGTCAAGAAAGATGAGGTTAGTGATAACTGAAAAAGATGAGGTTAGTGCTAAACTTATAGGGTCGATTGCCACATGTACTCTAATAAGATCAAATGTGTTCTTATAACTCAGAATCCATAAAGTTCTTACAAAGAGAACTTAATTTTCTTTCAGAATTCATATATATGTCCCAACTTCTTACATAATGTTCATATCAATAAAGCTTAGATGGCAACGAGTGGTACATACCCCTTAAGACCCCACCTAGAAATAAATTCCCACTAGCACTTATCTTCCACTATAGTTCACCTAAGAATACTAAAAAACTGACCTAGACCATCCTAAAAGACATGAAATATTGAAATAAAAATAAATGCGAAAATTACATTAACAATGATGAAAAATTGGCTTAAGCAATTACTTAGCCCAACTACTTAAACTTCAGCCCCTCAATGCTTCTTCTAGATAATGCGTAATGCCAATTTCGCCTTGTCATGTTTTCTTCAAATTGGGCTCTAAGTGTTCATCAACATGTAGAAAATAGTATTAGATGATATACTTTTGTAGGTCTATCATGCAAATCAGTCCATCTTCTTTATTCTTTATATTCTAGCAAGTGAACGCTTAATTAAAAACATAACAAAATTTGCAAAAATACCCAAAATTATATTGACCAGTCTAGATTATATCATTCCCTCTTTCTTCAAGGTCATGAGTACACTTCCTCCAATATAAACATAACACTTGTAATAAAGATAGTCTTTTTATTAGTTTTCCATTATGGAGTAGAGTCTTTGCAATAAGTGAAGATGAAATGGAAAAGGTCAAGATCGAGTATAGAAGTAGAATACATAGTGATGACATTAGTGACTTGTGAGTTCATATGGCTAAAATAACTCCTACCTTATTTGTTACAACCAAGCAACGCTATACATTGCCTCTAATCTTGTCTTTCATTAGGACGAAACATATTGAGGATGATTGTCAGTTTAGAGACATCACCACTAGATTTGTCAACTCTAGTAAATAGTTGGGTGACATATTCCCAAAATCTTTTAAAGGATCAAGGATCAAATATATTTGCCACAAGTTGGTCACATTAGTTTGTATGATCTAGCTTGAGAGGAAGTGTTATAATCATAGAAATAAGGAGTAAATCATATATAATCAAGAATATACATGTATTGTTAGGAACATTTTTACTTTTTTTTAGTATCTTATCTTTGTTATTAGTAGGGATGACAACAATTTGGTTGGACATGAGTAATACCTATTCACTACTCGACCCATAACAAAAAATACCCATCGCATTACCTATCGAATATCTATTTAAAAAATATCTGCCGTAGGTTTTAAAAAATCCGTAGATATCCATGGATACCCATGAATATTTATAAAAAAGATATTTTATAAATTTTTAAAATAAAATTACAAAAAAATATAAAATATAATATGAATTAAATTAAATATAAATTAAATTTTAAGTTTATTTAAATTTAACCTAATAAAATATAAATTAAATTTTAATTTACTTGGAGGTGTTGAAAATCAATGTGTTACCTACTGGTGTGCTTGTTTTTTGCACTGGGACCCACGTGCAAACAATGCCGATACCATGTGATGTTGAATTAATTTGCTTGTATGGGGAAACAGTTTTTTTGAAGGTAGTTTATACAATGTATTTTATATTTTATAGCGTTACTAAAATTCCTGGAATTGTGAAACTGAACTTTTGTAGAGATTTTTATTCCAAAGATTGTATCACTTATACTTTTGTAAATTGTAATGCAGGGAAAACGCCCTGGAGGCTGAAGCCACTAAAATAGATCATGGACATAGATCTACAGTTCAGTCAACTATAAAAGAGTCAGGTTCTTTTGACGAGGTTTGATTCCCACTTTCAAAATTTGAATTTGATCCAAGTGCCGCTTTCAAGTTAATAATATGCGTCACTTAGTCTATGAAGAGTCTATATATAATATAGATGTTCTGGAACCGCTTAGTCTGTTAAGATTTTGTAGATAGATAGTTATTCTGTAGAGCCTAAGTACTGTACAATCAATCAGTTTCACTAAAGAAATTGTACTCTTTCTCTCTTCCTCACAGTATCTAGTCTTTCTTCATTTGTATTTTCAGAACTTCATTGTATAAATTGAAACTTCATCTTCCCTACGAGGTTATGGTCGGATAGGATAAGAAACTAAGTCCTATTGACTTGAGGAGTATAGAGTGACAAATATGTTTTCCTAATTGACATAAAGCACAATTAATGACTTAAGGGCAGAAACACTAAGAACTAAAAATACAAATTTTCTAGGATAGGGTGACCAAGGCATTGATGAGAAAGTTTAGCATAGCAACGAAGACAACCAACGGATGGTGATAGCCAATACAATCCCCAATACTCATGTCCTACTCCTATCGTTTGTCCATCCATCCTATTCTAGAACAAAATAGTTGTTATAAATATACAAAATAATGTAGTGATCCTATGTAATCAGGAATATTGTTATAATTATAGATATAAGAAGCTGAACCTATATAATCAAGAATATTGATATAATTATAGAAATAAAGAACTAATCCTATATAATCAGGAATATCTAGATTACATCCGTATTGTTAGAATCTTTTTTATATATTCTTGAATCATATCTTTGTTATTAGAGGATATCAAATCTCTTCTATTTATTGTATTGACTCCTTTTTTCCAATATAAATAGAGTACCTGTGCTGTGTTATAAACACAGTTTCAACTCAATGTTTCTCTCTTCTCTAGAGTTTAACAATTATTAACAAACAACACAAAAAAGTGAAGAGAACAGCTGTGTTTGCTAATAAAAATTAAATTAAATGGACTACTAGGGACAAACAAAACAGAGTGTAAAAGGAGTTTATGAAGTAGGTGGTATTGATCAATGCCGTGAACTTTTTTGTAAGAGTCATTTGTGAGGGTAATAGAAGGCAACGAATCTGAGAAGGACAACTCAAAGAAAAATCATTGGTTACCATTCATATGATCAAAGATACTAAAGTCAAGTATCTAGTCTCTAAGAGATAAGGACTGTGAGACAAAGGCTAAAGGATTACCAGATGAGTCACAACACTAACAAGCAAGGCAAAATATCCATGGTTGGGTGGTGCCGTGTACAATGAGGCCAATTAGGCCATGACCTTATGTCCCGCCATTTTTAATTGTTTCTATATAAATATGGTATATATGTATTTTATAGTATATAATATATATTATTTATGACTGATGGGATATTCATTATTATAATAGGAAGCTAACTATAACTGATTCCTTTTAACAGTTATGATTGATTAATTTGATTTTAGTTTATCATAAAATTAGATAACCTTAATAAATATTAGATATTTTGATTAGGTTCTTACTATTAAACTTACAACTTATGACTATAACTATATATCAAAATTTATTGAATCTTTAAAATTTAGTTTTGAATGAACCAGATGTCTTAGAAATACTTAGATCCTTTAAGACATGCTCTTCTTTTCAGAAGAAGGCTGAAAATATCTTTGCTAATGATTTTAGTGTCTCTTCGATGTAGGAAAAAATTCGAAGATTTTTAGGCTGAAAATATCTTTAAGCCCTAGCCTCCCTCAAACATACCAACCATTTATTCTCTCTCATGTAGGAAAAACTTGGGTATTGTAGAAGAAATGAAGAGATTCCTTGTGGCTGACTCATTGGAGGATGTCAACAAAAAACTTGATAAGTTTTACATGGTTTTGATTTTGAGAAGTTTACATTTAGATTTTAATTGTGTATTCGATCAAATTCTGGCTAGTGATTAAATACCTTAGGTGGAGAGCTTAATCATTAGATTTCTTGTGCCTACCTCAATAAAAGATGAAACTTTAGTTTAAGTTGTTGAAACTTTGGCAATGGCAATACCTAGTGGAAGAGATGGTAGGAAGCAAGGACGTGGTGGTCGAATTGGACGTCTTCAAGTGATATTCCAAATGGATGAGGAACAAACTCTTAAGTATCACTACTTTGAAGTGAAAAATATGTCATCAATCATCAATTGTTGCCACCTGAAATAAGATAAAACTTCACTTGGAGAATTAGCAACAAGAATAGTGTTTGGTGGAAAGTCAATGATAATTGAGGTTAATATAATGGGGGTAGAATGTATACCTTTTCAAATAGCAATAGACTTGTCATTTTTAGAAGAGACCGGAGATAATGTTGGGAAAGGATCATACATGACCTGTACTTTGTCATTATTCGTTGAAGAATAGTCTTGCCCTAGGATGAAGTAGGTCATGGGTTGTGTTTATATACTTGAAGATGTGGTGGAAAAGCATCACGAGGTGGGAAAGTGACTGCATATGTCTTCATTAGTATACTATGTGACAAACATAGAGAGAGACATCAACAAACACTTAGTACTGATTAAGATTAGGAGAAAACCACAAATACCCTTTTTGAGAATGATGATATCCATCGAAGATACATTTGAACCCTAAGTGAAATTTATCTTCACAAGGTGTTAGGTTATGTGTAAAACATGTGATACCAAAAAATGTGGAAGAAGATTATAATGAGGGAAATGAAGAAAAATGATAGAGTGGGGTACTTGATCATTAAGAATGGATGATGACATCTGGCTAAGGAGACAACATGCTATTAGGACAGCATCTCCCAAAACCGGCGAGGAACATGACTGTGAAAAACTGTCCGAGTAATTTCAGTAACATGTTTGTTTTCAGGTTATGTTTGTTGTTAGGTTCATCTACTCCATTTTGTTGATATGAGGATGTCAAGTTTGATGAAAAATATCATTGGATGTCATGAACTCTTAGAATTTGAGACATGTTCATAAGCATTATCACTAAGATTTAGTTAGATTTCAATAGAAAAAGTTCAAACTTGGCACCACCTTCTACAATTTGTCAACTTGGAATGTCCTAATTGTACATGAATTATCATTGGAGAGATTGTAGATGCACGTATTGATGGTGGAGAGAGATGGTAAAGGTCATGTAATCTGACGCTAATCGTCTTGCTCGATGTCCCATCTTGTGGAATAACATTGATTGTTGAACACTGAAGGTCTGAGGTGCAGCTTGTGGATATTCTAACAAAAGCTTTGAAATATGAAAGGTTCAAATATCTCAGAACAAATTGGTGTGGTTGATGCCTTTGGTTTGAGGAGGAGAATTAGTTAGTCAAACCAAAAATACTGTATTCAGTTTTCTGTTATTTGTTTAGTATGTTATCTTTGTATAAAACCTGTTCCGTATTTTCATTCTAAGGTTAATGAGAAGTATCATACAGTTCAGTTTCATTTGCAGTTTCAAGTTATTTCTCGTTGTTGCATTAGATTCAACAATTTATAGTAATGGTGAAGATAATGTCATTGGATTGGGTCAATTAGGAAATAGAAAGTAAATAAATAGGCAATTAGAGACATATAGAACAAGGTCAACAGTAAGATATGGGAGGGAAAGTAAATAAATAGGAAATTAGAGACATAAAGAACAAGGTCAACAGTAAGATATGGGAGGGGAAGTAAATAAATAGGCAATTAGAGACAAAGAACAAGGTCAACAATAAGATATGGGAGGGGTTGGTTAGTGCATGCCGCAACCTTGTATTGTGAACCATTGGCAGCAGTGATAGAAGACAAATTGTCAGTAGTAAAGTAAAAGGATATATACATGATTGGTTGCACTAAAGTCAATGACCCAAGGACCTAGAAAAGGAGATAGAGAGAGATGAGCAAATGCTTTACTGGTGTGTGCCATCAAGGCAATGTTACTAATGGAATGGTGAGTACCATTTCATAAAGTCTATATGTTACTGGAGTCATATGAGGATGACAACTTATAATGTAGGAGCAACAACTGACTTAACAATAGAAATTTGGACAAACTTGAGCTAACAAGGGGGTTTCCCATATAGCTTCCAACACTATAAATGATAAGTCCAGTGTGTTGATAAAGCTCACATTTTGAATGATTTTTAGAATTATATGTGCAAAAGTGTTGAGAACTATTGCTGTGTGATTCAAATGTAATATTGTTCCCTTCAAACAATATGTGTCTTCATGCTTATCTTTGGAGGAATACCATGGGACAAAAACATTGCGAAAGTCAAAGTAAGGTTTACTAGTGATCCCAAAATCTGATAATGTGTAACAACGTACCTTGTAGCAATCTATGCAATGCCAAAGTCATAAAAATGTACTATGGTTTTCTAGTTTCTTTTATACATTTGTATATGGTGGTAGAAGCCATTATATCATATAAGGTAGCACAACCCACCCAAGATAAGCAGACATAGGGCCCAAAAATGTTATGAAGCAAGAGGAAGTATCAAGAGATCTTGGCACACACTGTACTGACGTTGTTGATTTGTATAAAGGGAATGAGCCTTACTCCAAATTGACACACATGTCAAATGGGGATGGAAAATAGGTTTAAGTGAGGTGTGGAAAATGGATTTAATAATACTACAAACTTGAGAATCAATCATTATACATTGTTCGCGTAGCTTTGCAAGAATAGATTCAACAATTGTAGTGAGATGGAATTTGTGGCTCATCCCACTTAACCAGAACCCAGTTTTGGAAGCCTAATTTTAACAGTTTGACTCATCCATCTTCTCAATACTAACAATATGGTTAGAACAGATGAGGGAATCTGTTCTGGGTGTTGGTCGAGTGTTAGAAGACATTCTTGAAATCTGTAAAAAAAGATGAAATAATCACTGGAGAGAAAAACTCATATTACACCGTGAAATGATGTCTGGTGGAGCCACAACCACCTGTGTTATAGGTTGCCTAGAGGCAGGTGCCATTGCCAGCTTTGCCATTTATTGAATATAGTGAAGAAGATTAGGAGAAATCTCCCTTATGTGTTTAGCATACACATAGGGTAGTTTATTTATAATGTAAGATAAAGGTTAAACCCTAAATACAAAATGGGCTAAGCCCAATTAACAGAAACACACAACTTAACATCTAACACTCCCCCTCAAGCTGAAGCATATAAATCATATGTTCCAAGCTTGTTACAAAGATAGTTAATTCTAGGTCCTCGTAAGGACTTGGTGAATATGTCTGCCAACTGGTTGCTTGAGTTAACGAACTCAGTCTTGATATCTCCGGATATGATTTTTTCTCTAATAAAATGACAATCAACTTCAATGTGCTTGGTTCTCTCATGGAAGACAGGGTTAGAGCTAATATGAAGAGCAGCTTGATTATCACATATAAGTGTCATGTGAGTGACATCTCCAAATTTCAATTCATTAAGTAATTGTTTAAGCCACACAAGCTCGCAAGTAGCAGATGCCATAGCTCTATATTCTGCCTCTGCGCTGGACCTTGCAACAACACTTTGCTTCTTACTTTTCCAAGATATCAGGTTGCCACCAATAGAGACACAATATCCAGAAGTAGACCTCCTATTAGAAGGGGAACCAGCCCAATCAGCATCTGAATAGCAAACAATTTTTGTATCGTTGTTAGGGCCATATAACAAACCTTTTCCAGGTGATCCTTTAATATACTTCAGTATGCGAACAACTGCATCCCAATGGTCTTCACATGGGGAGTTTAGAAATTGACTTACCACACTAACTGCGAAGGAAATGTCAGTATGCGTAACAGTAAGATAGTTTAATTTACCAACTAATCTTCTGTACCGTTCAGGATCTGAGAAAGGCTCCTCCTGCTTTGGTAGGAGTTTGATGTTAGGGTCCATAGGTGTCTCAACAGATTTACAGTTCATTAACCCTGTTTCCTCCAAGATGTCTAACGCATACTTCCTTTGAGATATGACAATACCATCATTGGATTGTGCTACTTCAATACCCAAAAAGTACCGGAGTTTGCCAAGATCTTTGGTTTGAAAATGATGACAAAGGTGTTGTTTCATATGAGAGATGCCGAGATAGTCACTTCCTGTGAGAACAATATCATCGACATACACTATTAAGTAAATACATCCAGCACTTGAGTGGCGATAGGACACTGAATGATCCGCTTCACTGCGAGACATACCAAATTGTTGAACAACACAGCTGAATTTACCAAACCAGGCCCGAGGAGATTGTTTTAGGCCATATAAGGATTTGCAAAGACGACATACCAATCCAGATGACTCCCCCTGAGCAACAAAGCCAGGCGGTTGCTCCATATAAATTTCTTCATGCAAATCACCATTTAGGAAAGCATTTTTGACATCAAGTTGGTAAAGAGGCCATTGTTGAAGAGCGGCCATGGCAATGAATAGGCGAATAGAGGTCATTTTTGCCACTGGAGAAAAAGTATCACCATAATCCAAACCAAAAATCTGTGTAACCTTTGGCAACCAGTCGAGCTTTCAGACGATCAATTTGCCATCAGGGCCAACCTTGATAGCATACACCCACCTGTAACCAACAATAGACTTTCCAGATGGTAACTGGACAAGCTCCCAAGTTCCACTTTTCTATAAAGCACTTAATTCATCCAGCATAGCTTGACGCCAGCCAGGATGAGTTAAGGCATCACCCACAGATTTAGGAATTGACACAGAAGAAATGGATGAGAGACAAGTGTAAAAAGATGGAGATAATCTGTGGTAACTAAGAACAGTATAATGGGGGGAAGGGTTACGGGTAGAGCGTATACCTTTACGGAGGACAATAGGCAAGTCAGACTCATTTGCTGGAGCCGGAGGAGACACAGGAGGCGGCACTGGAAGTGAGTCATGAGGGAGACAATTGCGGCAACTATAAACCTGAAGGGGTGGTGGTGAAGGACGATCGTGTGGTGAATGAGAGTTTAAAGAAGGAGGAGACAAAATGGGTGGAGCATCACCAGGAGGATCACGTATAAGAGGAATATCAACAGTAACAGGGAGAGGTACAGAACTAGAAGATAGATGTGTAAAGTAAAAAGAAGATTCATCAAAAGTGACATCAACAGAGATAAAATGACGATTAAAGGAAGGGGAAAAACACTTATAGCCCTTTTGTGACCGTGGAAATCCTAAGAAGACACATTTGTGAGACCTAGGAGATAACTTATCAAGACCAAGACTAAAATCATGAACAAAACATGTAGACCCAAAAACTCTAAGAGGTAATGGTTGTAGAGGGTCTTGAAGAAATAAGATAGAATGAGGGATTTTGTTCTCTAGGACGGAAGATGGCATGCGGTTGATACCATATTAGAAGGTGGATTTTTAAGCGTAACTCATCCTCACAAACCGGCTTGTAAGGTGAGGTTTGCACCTCACTTATATATTATAATTTGGCCTTATCTCTAGTCGTTGTGAGACTTCCAACATATGGTCTGATAACAGTCCGATAGCAGGTGGAATAGAAGAATAGAATGTCCACTTAGAACTCGCTAGGAGAGGCTTTAACCATGGCTTTGATACTATATTGAATATAGTGAAGAAGATTAGGAGAAATCTCCCTTATGTGTTTAGCATACACATAGGGTAGTTTATTTATAATGTAAGATAAGGGTTAAACCCTAAATACAGAATGGACTAAGCCCAATTAACAGAAACACACAACTTAACATCTAACACCATTCATGGGCAAGAGTTGTAGATTTGTCATGACTGACATTTGTGTTAGTGTGTAGATTGCTGTTGGGTAATCTTGACCTTGTGGTTGCCCAAAAAGTTGCCGGAGATATCACTAGAATGAATAATGAGTGACTGGAAAAAGTGTTTGCAAAAAGCTTTTCATAGGAGACGGTAACCATTGGGCCAACATGGTAGGAGACTCTACATACCATGTTGAACTGTAGAAAATAGAGACAGTAAGATGAAACTGTGTTTCTGAAACAAAACAAGTGCTCTATTTATATTGGAAAATGGTGTCCTCTAGTTATAAAGATACAGTGATACAATAATAAATAAAATTTTTTCTAATAATAATACATATATAATTTATACTTTTTATTATAAAAGATGTGAGGCTTTTTCTATAATTATAACATAGAAATGTTCTCTTATATAGTATAATACAAGATAATCTAAAAAGGAAAATTAAATTATTTTTAATCATTGTACCTGTTGTAAACAGAAGTAGGATGCTGGAATTAATAATTCTGTCGTTCATTCTTTTGAAACAATACATAGGTGTTTAAAAAGAAACAAACCATTGTCTAATTAAGGTAAAAATCTCCTGAAATAAAGTCTCTAAATCAAAAGATATCTACCCAATAATACCTAATCTTAATAAAAGGAAATCTGCCCAATAATTACTAATTCTAATCCCTTAATTTTAGGGATTACATATAATTGCGGGATTACACATAATTTCTATATTAATTGTGTAATAAATTCACATATTCTGACATCCCCCTCAAGCTGAGGAATAGATATTGGTCATTCCAAGCTTGCTTATAAGATCTTGGAAGATAGGGCTATTGAGACCTTTTGTTAACACATCAGCTACTTGTTGTCTGGATGAGACATATGCCATGCATATTAAACCTTCGTCTACTTTTTCTTTGATGAAGTGTCTATCTATTTCAACGTGTTTTGTTCGGTCATGTTGAACCTGATTATGTGCAATTTCTATTGCTGATTTATTATCACAGTACAGTTTCATGGGACCCTTCAAATCAACTTTCAAATCATCCAAAATAATTTTATCCATAATAATTCACATATTCCTTGAGCAAGTGCTCTAAACTTTGATTCGGCTGATGATCTAGACACTACATTCTGTTTTTTACTTTTCCATGTTACTAAATTTCCACCCAGGAAAGTACAATATCCAGTAGTCGATCTTCTATCAATTAGAGATCTTGCATAGTCTGCGTCGGTGTAGGCTTCAAGGTTCAATCTTTCATTCTTCTTGATAGGATTCCCTTCCCGGGAGTGCCTTTTAAGTAATGTAGAATCCTGTAGGCAGCTTGAAGGTGAGACTCCTTTGGTTCATGCATAAATTGACTTATTACACTTACTGAATGAGCAATATCTGGTCGAGTATGCGCCAAATATATTAATTTTCCGAATAGCCTCTGGACATCCTTTTTTCTACTTCTGGTTCATCTCCAAATTTACTCAGCTTGTGATTGGGGTCCATTGGAGTGGTTGCGGGTCTGCATAATAGTCTTTGTCTCAGCCAACAAATCGGTTATGTATTTTTGTTGGGATATAAAGATTCCTTGGTAGAGTATGTTACTTCAATTCCTAGAAAATATTTCAGTTTTCCAAGCTCTTTGAGATCAAATTCCTGGACTAGTCTTTGTTTCAATTTTTCCTTTTCTTTTTCATAATTCCCAGTTACTATAATATCATCCACATACACCAAAAGAATTGTTACCTTCCCCTTTTCTGAATGTTTTACAAACAATGTGTGGTCTCCTTGGCTTTGTTTGTAGCCAAATCCCTTCATAACTTTTGAGAACCCCCCAAACCATGTTCTAGGAGATTGTTTCAGTCCATATAGTGCCTTCTTAAGTCTGCATACCTTATTTTGTCTATCTCCTTCAACCCCCTCTGGGATATTCATGTAGATTTCTTCCTCTAGGTCTCCATGAAGAAAGACATTTTTAACATCATACTGTAGTAGTTTCCAATCAAAATGAGCAGCTAAGAATTCATTTTAGCAACTGTTTTCTTCATAGTCTATTCCATATGCTTGAGTGTATCCTTTGGCCACCAATCTTGCTTTGTATCGTTCAAGTGACTCATCAACATTATATTTTACTGTGAATATCCACTTACAGTCAACAATTTTCTTTTCTTTGGGTTTATCCACAATTTCCCAAGTGTTATTCTTCTCTAATGCTGTCATTTCCACTTGCATAGCATATCTCCATTCTTTCTTTGCTAGTGCTTCAATAATATTATTTGGTATAACCACAAAATTCAAGTTTACAATAAAGCTTTTATGGTTAGTTGATATCATAAGAAACATAATTTGAAAGAGGATAAAGAGGTTTTTTAGTGCAATTTCTAGTACCTATTCGGCTGGCTATTGGAAGGTCAATCTTATTTTCTGGTTCAGGTATTTCTTCATTTTCTGGTGCAGAACTTGGATTGGATTCATGGGCTTGCATCACCTCTGGAATTTTCTTTCACCTGGTGTAAACCTTGTTAAATCTCGGAGGATTGTCAACTTCTATTCCAGTTGCTTCAATGGGGATATCTGTATCCATTTCAGCTTCTGATCCTCGTCCACAATTATGTTGTATAGTTGGAGGCTCAAATCTGTTGGTTGTGATATATGGTAGAGTTAAGAACTCAGTTTTTTCATGAGGGTCTTCTAGACATTGTTATGTAGGATTGGTTATGTTAAAAAAAGGTTTAGTTTCAAGGAAAGTAACATCAGCTGAGATATACCATTTTTTAATGATAGGATCATAACATTTATACCTTTTCTGTGTGGCTGAATATCCTAAAAAAATACATTTAACAGCCCTAGGATCCAGTTTATCTCTAGCTTGAACAGGGACATGTGCAAAGGCTGTACATCCAAATATTCTAGGAATCAGTCCATTTGATTTCTTAAAGTGAGGAAAGAAATTATTTAGGACTTCTATTGGACTCTTATTACTTAGGCCATGTGAGGGAAGTCTATTAATAAGATATTATGTAGTAAGAACAGCTTCTGCCCAATAATTTTTTGGAACATTCCCTTGAAAAAGAAGAGCCCGAGTTATAGAGTAAATGCTCTTTTTTCCTTTCTGCCACTCCATTTTTTTGTGGGGTATAAACACATGAAGATTCATGGATGATCCCATTAGATTGGAAATACGAGGATATGGTTTGGTTGAAATAATCTCTAACATTATCGGTCCTAAACCTTTTAATATTAACTCTAGTGCAATATGGGAATGATAGTGCTGACATGAGATTTTTGTTTAAGCAAATAAAGCCAAGTAACCCTAGTGCAATCATCAATAAATGTTACAAACCAGCGGGCCGCAAAAATATTAGGTATCGTAGACGGTCCCCATATATCACTATGAATCAATTGAAAAGGTTGAGAGCTTCTATTATTGTTGTTGGGAAAAGAGGCACGAGTGTGCTTGGCTAATTCACAAGTTTCACAATGAAGATTGGCTGAGAGTTTGGGAACATGGAGAACATTTTTAAGCATAAGGTTGGGGTTTACTTGGATATTACCATATCTTGCAACAGTAGCTACTGGCCCATTGGCAACAATAATTTTTCTATTACTTGGTAAGGGTGTATAAGAATGAAACAAGTGGAATAAATGTGTCATATGATCTGTAGCTCCCGAATCCACAATCCAAGAGTTCACATTATATGAGGTATTCATACAAGAAGTTTTACCAAAGAAAACGAGAACATGATCCAGAGGGTTCCTCCATATTCCCCAATAGCTTCTTCAATTTCTTTATTTCTTCCATATTGAAACTTTCTATTGCTGGAGATTCTTTAATCTCTGTTTGAGTTATGTGCACTTGGGACTTTTGTTGTCCTCCACGATTCACCCACTCCTTTCCTGGAGGTTTGCCATGCAATTTCCAACATTTCTCCTTTGTGTGTCTCGGTTTCTGACGATAGGTGCACCATAAATTATCTTTGTTTCCCTTTCATAGAGAATTAGTATTTTGCTCATTTCCTTTCTGCACTAGTTCAGGTTTGGTAAGTAGAGCAGACCCATCTATTGGTTGAGACTCAAGCATTACACTCCTTCAACTCTCTTCTGCACGAACAAAAGAGATGGTTTCTTCTAGTGAAGGAGTATCCTTTCTCCCTAGAATTTGCACTCTAACTTGATCAAATTTAGGATTTAGTCCTGCAAGAAAATCATACACATGATCCTTCTCGATGAAATTCTTCAAGAGGATTGCATCCTCAGCACACTTCATTTCAAAAACTTTGTAGTGATCAAGTTCCTGCCATAGATTCTACAACAGTGCCGCATATTCTGTGATTTCTCTGCTTCCCTGTTTTGTGGCTGCAGTTTTTATTTTGATTTCATATACTTGGGCAGCATCATTGGCTTTAGAATATGTGCGGTTTATGGAGTCCCAAATATCTTTAGTTGTATTAAGAAGCATACAAGTATCGCTGATGGTATAGCTTCCATGGAGTCCCACAACCAAGACATAATCATGGAATCTTTTTCATCCCATGCTGCGAATGCTGGATCCTCCATGCTTGGACCATTTTCAAGGAGATGAACCAAGCATCCTTTTTTCTATCCAACCTGTATGATGCTCGGAGACCTTGGAGTTCTCCATTTTTGTGTGAAGAACTAAAGACTTCTCTACTTGATGTAGTGCTAGACATTGTAATCGGAGGTTAGGTTAACACAGCGGAAAGAACAACAGCAGCAATTAACGCTGCCCCTTGTTTTGGACGAGAATGGCAATGAAGGCAAGCAATAGTTGAGGAACGGAAATGAAGGCCGTGAGACAAGAAACAAAGACTAGGGCTCAAGGAAAAAGCTAGAGCTCTGATACCATGTTGTAAATAGAAGTAGGATGCTGGAATTAATAATTCTCTTGTTCATTCTTTTGAAACAATACATAGGTGTTTAAAAAGAAACAAACCATTGTCTAATTAAGGTAAAAAATCTTCTGAAATAAAGTCTCTAAATGAGGAGATATCTACCCAATAATACCTAATCTTAATAAAAGGAAATCTGCCCAATAATTACTAATCCTAATCCCTTAATTTTGGGGATTACACATAATTGCGGGATTACACATAATTGCTATATTAATTGTGTAATAAATTCACATATTTTGACAGTACCCTCTGAATTTGTGTAATTAAGGGTCAATGATTCATATGCATAAGTACAAAACATACTAGTAATCATGTCTCCTAGTTATGAAATTTGATTCTTGTCTATTAATGGAAATAGTATACAACAATGTCCTGTCTATAAAACAGACTAATATATACAAAGGGATATCTTTATTAATATTCTTGCCTCATACTTTAGATGGTTCTCAAACCTATTGTTTTCATGTATCTCATTCTTGTTTGTGCATTCTATTTGGCATATAATTTTAGGCACTGAAAAGTGTTGAAGAAGCTGTGATAAGACTTGAAAAGTTGCTTGAAGAGTTTCATGTATCAAGAAGCTCTAGTTCTGGAAAAGAGCATTTGGAAGCAGCCTGTTCTGACTTGGAGAAAATACGAAAACTTTGGAAAGAAGCTGAATTCCTGGTGGTGTCTTTTAGAGCAAAAGCTGATTCTCTTCATGAGGTACACCGTCCACTCCTCACTAACCTCCTTGATCAATTCTTTGAAACTATACATAATGGATATTTACCTTGAAGTTTAATTTCCATAACTAGATAAAAGAGATTAAGAACTGAATATCAATTTCTAATTTGTGAATGATGTAAAGATATTATAATACAACTAACTGCTTAGGCTGGTGACAACTGTTAAACTAACCTTTAACTAGCTTCATTCAGACACTAATAATTCAAACTGTACAATGCTGGTTGCTACAGAGAAAGCCTTCGATGATAAAAACTATCATAGAATTCTGGCCAACAAACCGGATTGCTACAAAAATGAAAATAAGTCCTAATTACATATAATGTGGAAAGATGTCTACTTAAATTTTGTAAAAGAATGATGGAAGTAAATTTTGATAATGATATAATGTATACGAGGTAAATGATGGAAATACACAATCTACAACACTGTCCTTTCTCTTATGTTGATGTTGTTAGAGCTCACACATCAATTAGAGATAAGATCATTATAGCATATAAGTGAGTGTAAATCTTACCTTATTAAATCGATTTTGTGAGGATGATTATTTAAGTCCACTTTCGAAGATGGTATTAGAACCTATCCTAACAAAGCTTGTTGGGCCTATTTTATCACCTGCAATTAGATCACTATCAAACCACCTACAAATATCTAATCCAGTCCTTAGTGAGGTGTATAGGAGATCCCACATCGAAACATTGACTACATATATGATCAAATTACAATGAGTGTATATAAACCTCACCTTACTAAACTTATTTTGTGAAATTGAGTTAAGTTTAATGTTTACTTTTTAAGAATTTCTTTTGCCTCTTACCCTGAAAGATGAAAACTATTTTAGTTTCTAGTGCTAAATAATTTTTTGCCTTTAATATTGTTATATTTTTTATAATATTGTATATGTATTGTTTGTTGGTATTTGTTCATAGTTATGAACAAATCCATAAATTAACTAGTGAGTGGTCCAATTATAGAAGTTAGGATTATAAATATGTAATTGACACTTGTTACATTTGTTGCATATAAGACTCATTGATTTGGTTCCTAAATTGCAGTTATATTGTTTTTTGGTTCATTGAAAGATTAGAATAATAGAACTAATCGACCGGTTTGATGGCTTTGATTGACATTGAAGGGTCATTTTTCCATTTTACTTATAAATAGAGAACCAATATGATATTAAACATGTATTTGGAAGATAAAAATGAACATTTAGAAGTTGATATTAATAGGAGTTTGGAAATTGAATGCTATAACAAAAGATGCTATAACAAGACAGTCAAATGTGTTTACCTAACACAATTCAAACTAGACAACTTTATAAACTAAGCACCATCTTCTGCAATTTGGTCAACCCGGGATCTCCTAATTGTGCACGAATTATCATTAGAAATATAGCAAATGCACAAACAAGTGTTGATGGATTGTGATAGTGAAGGCCATGAGAATATATAAATGTGATAATAAAATAACATTACTAATGATGCAAATACGATCTTGATATTTCTAATTATAAAGATATGATCTTGATATTTCTAATTATAAAGATACGATCTTCATATCTGTTCTTACACTGATACGATCCATATTTCTGTACTTGTAACAATTTCTTTGTACAATAGTTCATTGTGTTGCTTGACTACCTGGTACACTAGTCACGTACTTTTTCCTTTGAGTTTCTTTTTTACTGTTATAATATTTCTATTATACTCATTCAGGGGGTTAACAGTGGCCGGAACTACACACCAGTTGAAGAAGACGAGTATGTGAAAGGGAAAAGCAGAAAGAATGCTAATGTAAGGGTAGACAGGAACAAAAGGTATGAATATCTAGTTGCCTATTTCTGAGAGCTCAACTGGCATCTATTACTTTTTTTTTTGGAGTGTTTTATTGTCCTGTTTTTATATTTATTTGAGAAGAACATGGTTTTTTTCCAGAAATGTTGGAAAATCGCGGGGATTTTGGAGCATCTTTGGAGGTCCTGTCACCAAAAAGCCCGGTTTAGAATCTGATGTAGAACCTTATGTACGCATTAGTGTATTTATAATTTGATGTTGTTAATATCCTCTCCGTATCTTTAGTGGCATTGGGGCAACATAACTCAAATGTCTATAATGCTTTTTCTTTTATTGTCATGAGTAATAAATAATGTATTAGCATATTTTCATTGTAATTGTGTTATACTATTTATTATTATTATACGTTCTTCAGTTCTCTTATCTTGTCGTATCATAATATCTTTTGATAATTGAACTGAGAATTAAAAATCAATGTTTGATGGGTAGCACACTAAAGATTCTATCTGGTTATGTCTAAATATAATGTTTGATTATATTTAGGTGATAAATAGCATAGTCAATTAAAATTATTGACTAGGTATTCAACACAGATAAAAGTTGAAACCCCATTAGATTAGACACCTGTTAGGTATTATATTAGTCTGGATAGTTGGTCAAATTGCTGCAATTGCTTGACACAACTGATTCACTGCATCAAGGAGACATAACCACTCTATAGATCTTGCAACCCACCCTTTGTCAAGGCACTTGAGTCACCAGAGGCACACGCCTTTCTATCATCCTGCTTCTGGATCTATGGAGCAGCCTTGTGTAGCACTTCGTAATGAAACCCACCCCTCTCAGGCACATGAGGATGAGCCTCTGAGGCCATTCAAGGATGGGGGACTAGCTCAATTTTACTGGTCAATTGTATGTTAGATTAGTGAAACAGAAAAAGAAACTGCTGCTGGTCACATATTGAGAAGTGAAAGTTGACCTCAAAAGGCCTATCTTAAGAATTTATAAACTTGTCTTTTTATACCTTTTGCTTAGACCTTGCAAAAGTGGTTGACTATTGTTAGCTTAAAAGTTTACAATGTCAAAATAACTTGTTTTGCATGAGTTTTATTGCCTATTAATTCCTATCTTGAATTGGCCTGTACTTCATTTAGTCTAGTTGTAAAAAGTTGTCTGTTACAATTAGTGAATGGATACTTTGTGGAACTTTAGTAACATGGATTTGCTATCTTGATTGAAGGAAAATAATATCGAACAGCCTGCACCAAACGTAGGGGTTGTGGAACAAGAATCCAATGAAATCCGCCGCTTTGAGCTTCTGCGAAATGAGCTTATAGAACTTGAGAAACGGGTTCAAAGAAGTGCCTATCAGTCAGAAAATAATGAAGTATGTCTGAAACACTCAATAAGTTACAAGTTTATGATTTTATATTGCTTACAAAAGTTTTTCTTACTAAGTGCATTGGTAAATAATTCTGAAGATTTGGTCTTTGACCATTGCCAAATGATGTTGTGACCCATGTAGCTGTTCTCACTTAGTGGGATAAAGCTTTGTTGTTGTTTGTAGCTGCATTGTCAATAATTACCCTAACTGTGCTGCTGCCTTATCCTAATTCTCTTTCTATCCAAGCATTTACTCACTAGTTTATAAGCTTTATGTTCAAATTTTCTTTTTTCGCATATTGCTGCGGAAAGACTTGAGATTTTTTAAACTTAACTGTTGCTTTTGGCTTGGGATACATGAATGTTTTGTTATTTACGTCATCCTTTCTTTTTAATCTTTCTTTCTGTTCCACCAGTTACTCATTAATGATTTATAGTCTTTGTATCCACAAATGATGTTGTTAGGTTTTTGAGTAGGAAACCTAATTAACCACGATCACAGTAGGCAGAAAAGATAATGAAAGAATGAATTTCTCTTATTAATGGTAATAGAATTCTCTAAACAAAGGATAGTTGGGAGCATAACCTCCCTCACAGGATTGTAGTCGTCAATTCAATAATCAAAAGATCTTGCAACACTCTAATTAAAAATATTCTATAGATATTTCCTCTAATTACAACACTCTGCCTCAAGTTGGTAAATGAATATCAATCATTCCCAACTTGCCTACAAGATCTTGAAATCTACCTAGAGGGAGCCCTTTTGTAAAATATTTGCTATTTGAGGTTCTGTAGGAACATGAGTTGTAATCACAAAACCTCAGTCTTTGATGAATTCTCTTTCAATCTCAATGTGTTTGATCCTATCATGTTATACTGGATTATGGGCAATGCTCATAATAGAGTTATTGTCACAGTGTAGTTGCATAGGGTTGTCCACCTTAACTTTAAGATCATCCAAAATGGTTTTCTTCCAGAGTCCTTCACACATTCCTTGAGCAAGAGTTCGGAATTCAACTTTTGCACTAGAACAAGATACTCTATCTTGCTTTTGGCTCCTCCATATTACCAGACTATCTCCAAGAAACACACAACCCAGAAGTAGATTTTCTGTCAGTATAGAACATGCATAGTCAGCATCACTACACTAATTGTATAAGCAATGTTTGGTCTTGTGTGTGATAGATAAATCATTTTTCCTACCAATCTCTGATATTGGGCCTTCTCTACAGGAGCACTTTCTTCACTTCCAATTCTGTGATTCTGTTCTATAGGAACTGTTGGAGGTTCTACATCCCAACTTTCCTATTTCTTTGAGGAGATCAAGTACATATTTTCTTTGGGAGATGAAAATTCCGTTCTTAGAGTAAGCAACCTCTATTCCAAGAAAATATTTGAGTTTGCCTAGGTTTTTCATTTCAAATTGGCTTGCCAATTTTTCTTATTCATCATCTCGTGCAATAATGATATCATCCACATAAACAAGCAATAGAGTGAGTTTACTGGTAGAAGAGTGCTTTATGAATAGAGTTTGATCTCCTTGGCTTTGTTTGTATCCCAAGGAAACCATTGCTCTTGTAAATCTTCTAAACCATGCTCTAGGGGATTGCTTAAGACCATACAATGCTTTCTTTAGGAGGCATACCTTGATTTTTTGATTTTTCACTTCAAAACCTAAGGGAAATCTCCATATACACTTCCTCTCTAGATTTCCATGAAGAAAGGCATTCTTCACATCTAACTAGTGTAAGTCCCAAAAAAACATGACCAGCCAAAGCGAGAATAACTCGAATTGTATTCATCTTTGCTACCAGGGCAAACGTCTCCTCATAGTCAATCCCATTAGTTTTGGTATATCCTTTTGTCACCAATCTACCTTTATATCTTTCTATTGTCCTATTTGCCTTATGTTTCACTGTGAATATCCATCTACATCCTCCAATCTTCTTGTCTCTTGGCTTATCAACAATTTCCCAAGTTGAATTTCTTTCTAATGCATTCATCTATTCTTTCATGGCTTGATTCCAATGTTCAAGTTTGATAGTCGCTTGGGCTGAGGTAGGAATTTTTGTGGCATCAATGGCAGCAATAAAGCTTCTATGCTTATTAGAGAGATTGTTAGTGCAAACATACTGAGAAATAGGATATTTAGCACATGATCTTCTTTCCTTTCTCAATGCAATGGGTAAATCCTCATTAATACTTACCTCCTCATTGTTATCTTCAGGGATCTTCCGGATTAGACAAATTTTCTTGCTCGAGAGTCGAAGTAGGTTGTTTTCTTCTTTCATATTTTTTGCCAAAAAAATTGTCTTCTTTCTCTTCTTCCTCACTATGGACTATGTTAGCTTCATTGCTCAGATTTTGGGCATCCTGGAAAGGCAAACATGGTAATGACAAGAAGGAGAGTTCATCCACTTCAAGTGCTTTCTCCCCCTGAAGTGGTGGACTACATGAAAGGATTGTGTTTCATAAAAGGTGACATCCATGGTGATAAAGATGCGACGACTCTGAGCAGCATTGGTTTGATTATAAACCTTTTTCAAATAATCACACGTGTCCTTAGCATTGTTGTAAAGCCTAAGATTAAGAATTAATGGAGGCTCAATTGAGCTAAGAATCCAGGTCATGATTTGGGCATCTTTGGTTTCCCATTTCGCTAAATTCGTTGCATTGATAGGTCTTGGAACACGGTCATCAATATGACCCCATAATTTTTTTTCTTTGACAGAGAGCTTACATTGAAATTCCCAAGCAGCATAATTTTTGCCATTAACATTACATCACTATCTTCATATTCTCAACCATATGCATCATCGTCATCTTTCACACTAATAAATCCTTAATATACAACTATAATTGCCTAAAGCTGATTTTGGCCTATCACTTTGTTCCATATTCACGGATTGTAAAGGTCCGTGATATCATTGATCATTTCTACTGTCTGTATGTTCTTTCCACTAAGATTTTTACCTTGACTGTTCTGTTAGATTTATATTGCGCATTGAATGTCACTTTTACAGGATTTACTAGGTATTGATGATGGTGCTCGTTATACTGATGAGGCTGGGGTTAAGTTGGCCAGGGTTGAGAAGAAAGAAAATATCCTGGAAAAATCTATTGGCAGACTAAAAGAAACAGGAACGGTATGATTTAGCCTCCTGGCTTTTCTTTCTTGGAAGGATTTATCTTTGTACCCTGTTTTTTTCTGTAAAGACTAAAAAACTGGTGGGCACAATATGCATTTGTGCCTCTGAAAATAGTGACAATGTCTCCCATGTTGAAATTTAGAATTAAGTCATCTGTTATGTCTTTATAAACTTCTGAGATCTGAAATCTATTATTCAATAAGCAGGATGTCTGGCAAGGAACTCAGCTTCTTGCTATTGATGTTGCTGCTGCCACGGGTTTAGTTAGAAGGGCACTTATAGGGGACGAATTGACTGAGAAGGAGAAGAAAACACTTAAAAGAACCTTGACTGACATGGCTTCGGTTATTCCTATTGGTGTTTTAATGCTTCTTCCAGTGAGTTGAACGCACTATTATTCTCATTTTCTAATCTCAATCGTTTCTTGTTCAGCAAGGAGAAGCATATTGTTCTCCTCATGCAAGTGTTTTAGCTTATGGATATTGTTCAGCCTATTTTTATAATGTGCAACAAAGAACGTAGAACTCTTAATTAGTCAAGTCTGTTTTACACCTTGGATGCACCCCTTGACGCCAGTGAAAATGGAGAGTTCGCAAGCCCGTCTGTACCATACTAATATTAAAACTCCTTTTCTTTTTAAGATCAATGTGAGTAACAAAGATTAAACCCAATAACACAGGATTAAAGAAGCTAAAATTTTTAATGTCAAGGAGTAACTACAAAAAGTTATGCTATTAGATGAAAGCTTTAATAAATATCCATTATTTAGTTAGCTAGTTACATCAATATTCAAGTCGTAGAAGTTGTAGAACCTCCAAGCCTGCAAGTTAGGCATTGTATTCAAGGGAGAATTCCCTTAGTTTATTTTCAAGAGGATTGCTAGCAACACACTCTTTCTAACACTGTCTATTATTGGTTAAAATTTATTGAAAACTACAAAATTAACAGAGGCTCGTTAAATGAGAAGTGAGGCCAACCCAAATTTATAGTTTCCAATAAATTTCAGCTAATAATAGTGTGTTCAAAACATATTGCTAGATTTTCTCGTTTTTCCATTCAGACTGCCAGGTTTCTTTTGTGTATGAATGACATTGCTGTTTGTAAATAAACATAGGTATAATTTAGCATAAAATATCTTTTCTCTTTCCTCCATATATCCCGATAGTATCTATAATTATTAGAATATATTGCGTTATCATCATACTTCATGATATCATAGTTCCCAATATTTATTTGTTTTGGAGGAGGATTTGCTTCTGCAAAAAAAAGAAAGATGCCTTCGTTGTTGCCTCCATCACTGCTTTTTCCACCTGTTATGCTCTCTATCTGCTGCTGTCGTACCAGTATTTGGCACCTTCAGTGCACCCCTTTTTTTATTGCTTCACCGAGTGCAATCTGCCACCAATTGGTTGGTACCTTCGGGCCTTCATATAATCTCTTCGTCAGCATCTTTGAACCCTAATATTCTTCCAATTCTTAACCAAATGTACTCCCTTAATGGAGGAAACTTTTTGCGGTGGGTCTGTATATTCTCTTAACCTCCTTATGGCAAACCATTGCTTGACATTTTCTTTATAACTAAGAGCTTACCTATAGAGTGATTTCAGCAACCTGCGCTGGTAAGGACTGTCATCAGCTCATCAACTTGAGGAGTATTGAAATAGTAAATAGCTCCAATTTGGGGTAGAATAACTTTTCTCCGTGTACATGTCCTATTAATCTTTGTATAAACTTAATTATTGATCCCTGTCTAATCGACAGATTCTACCATTTTTTTTTTCCTGAGACTGAGCCTGCCAAACTTGGCATGGGCTTCGTTTTACTCCTTTAACTCTCCCGTCTATAAATATTGAACTGGAAAAATAAGATGAAGAACGACTGCTTATAGAAGATGCAGAAAAGATGGAAGATTAAAAACCTATTGCTATTTTATGTGAGTGGTAAATTATCATTTGCCAACATTAGATCTGGTCCTTTCCTTTGTGTAATGGTCCAGTGTAACCTACTAAGACGAAATGCTTATTTTGCACAGGTTACTGCCGTGGGGCATGCTGCAATGTTGGCTGCTATTCAGAGATATGTACCAGCTCTAGTATGCATACTATGACTTACGGCTGCATTTTTTTCAATCTCCTATTCAAACATCACTTCTCCAATAATAATCACGCTGTGAGAATTTACTATGCGTTCTTTCTTGCAGATTCCAACCACTTATGCACCAGAAAGGTTAGATCTCTTGAGGCAGCTAGAGAAAGTAAAGCAAATGGCAGTCGATGATATAAGCTCAGATGAGGAAGTGGATGAAGATAAATGATGAGAAGCAAGGCCGATTTGTGTATAGCTAGCAAAACTATTCTTTGTGATCTGATGAAAATCGGACTGCTTTGTTATCCTCTTTCTGGAAATTTTTTGTTCATGCCAAATTTCTCAGACAGGAGTTGGGCATAGAGAAGTTCATTCCACGTGTCTGGCACTCCTGGTAAGCACCAGTGGCTACAATCCTGTGGGGCATTAGGTGGAGTGCCTGGTTCCCGAAACTTGGAAGGGTGACCATCTTTCCTCAACTCTGAAAGATATGTGATGTTCAAAAATTGGGCTTTCCGGCTCTCATATTGCATCTGTTTGACAACACCAGATATAAATATGTTATGATATGGTTCTGTTTCAAGTTTTGTAGGGTCATTTTCTGGCTCTGTTTGTTTGTCACACTGTCCTCCATCATTCCATGTGCCATTCCTGCAATTTCAGTGTTTAGTAAAGACTTGTCCAAAATTTAAGGCTTGTATCAGTGCCCATGTCATACCAAACTCCCTCCCCCAAATACATATATTTTAGATTTACAATAACAAATTTCTGAACATTGGTTGTTGAAGGAAAAAAGGGGGGAAGTGGGTGAATCGGGAAATCTGATTTCTCATAATTGATGTCTAACTTCTAGTTATATAGTTTAATTGCGAATGTTTGGATACACGTTGTAATCAAGGTGCACAGGTTCCGAAGCTTTGTTACAATTTTGTACATTTGAATTGAAGAAAACAAACACATTTATCATCTCTAATTTTACTCTCTTTCCTATTATTTTACTAAAAATTATTGAATGAGTAAACTTGAGCAATAGTTATGAACTGAGTTAATTAACTGTTTGGCTAAAATTATTAATGCCATGTTACATGAAACATGCTCTTACCGATTAATCTATTGTGAACAAAGAGTTTTACTATGCTGATCTATCAAACTTGACTTACTAGTTCGAATCTATCTTTTTTGTTCATATGAAAAATTATTGACAAACAGACATCGGTAAATTAAATCGACTCTATACCCTTGAAAACTAACTTCTGCAGGGTGACTCGGGCATTTCGTATCAAAGATTGTCTTGAAGGGTGTTTGTTTGAGTGTCAGGCCCAGAAAAAACATGTCAATGCACTTGCCTGAAGTGGACGGGGGAGAAGCTACGAAAGAAGACGAAACTCCTAGGATCTAGATTGTTTAATGCCCATGATTTCCACGTCTGTAAGGATCTCAAAAATGCTTCTTTCACGTTCATCATCCTTACCCTCCCTCCTTCCTGGAAGTAGTTGCCCCTGCAAAATGTTAAGGAGCTTGTAAGACTGTTATTTTCGGTTCTAAAATATCTTTATTTTTATATTATTTAGCAAGTAACATAATTAAAATAATTTTAGAAAAAGTTAATAGTTTCTTTTTTTCAGAAAGAAAAAGGCTCTTTGAAATATGTCCGAAAGTTGCTAAGAAAATTGGCAAGACTAACTTTATTAAAGAAATAGTTGCGGTTGACCTACGACTTGATAGTTTTGTCTGGGTTCCACCAGTGTCCGGAATTGAAAATAAGAATATCAGCTCCAACCCATTGTTTGGAATACCAGTGCAACTCGTCAAGCCTGATAGTTCTTCTTATATGATTGGATGAGTTGATGGGTGGACGACCTATAACACACAAGAAGGGTGTTCTGTAGTATTCTACTGTCAAGTTGTATTCCTGAAACCTCATGGCCAGATACCCTTTGTGTTTGCTTATGGGATTTCCATTCACTTCATGTATTCTGGAGAGGTTAGAAACCCCTTTTGTCAGCATGCACAGGAAAGACTCCCACTGGTTTCTTCCCACAGAATCACCCGCAAACACAATGCGTCCATTGCGATTTCTCTCTAGCACCACACTCGCATTGAATCTGAGCTTCATCACCATACGCCATCAATACAACTTGCTTTCAGCCACTCGTCACTTTTACCAACAAGTACCACACAAATTCAAACAAAACTGCAATTGCTACACTTAGTTTCACTCCATTTCTAATATGCTTCCAACAAAATCTTAATTATGTCTATCAACTTTCAAAACTTTAATTAATGCGACATGTTCGTGTTCAACCATTGTATTTTAACCCTTTTTTGTATTATTTCAGCACTGGCCTCACCTTCAGATTATGCTCCTTAATTGAATTCGACAATTATACACTTGTGAACCGTACACCTATTTTAACTATTTCCAACCAAACCCTTCTCTGAACGGTACGCCTATTTTAACTATATAGTTGAACATCAAAAAGCTACATGCGACTTATAATTACATTTTTAATGTGATTATGTGGTTGTTTTGACTAATCAAATTACAGACCTATATCATACTTTACCGTTCGATTAGTTGACAAGGACCCCCTATTATACTGAGAAATTGGGTTTGGGAAGATCCAACTTTTTCATGAGTAGAAAGAAAAGAAAAGGGAAAAATGTCTTCGAAATTCGGTTTGGAACCCACTTTCTTATTGTGATAAAAGTTCACGATTGTGGGAATTAATTGGTCAAGTGTTGCATGTTGGAAAATATCAGTGGAGAATGAAAAAAAAAATCCAAAAACACATACAAAGAAAGAGTCTCTGGAAAACTGATAAAGAATGATAACACATACATAGCCCTGCATGGATGCATGCAAAAAGTAGCATTCAATGTGCATGACATAATGCCCACGTATATGACATACCGGGGAATATCACAGTCATCAGGTTGCCATCGCCATTTGCGAAAGCTTTCATTTTTGCGTCCGTTTTGGTGGCACCGGAATCCTGGATCAAGAAAGGGACAGTTTTCATCGTATAACCGAAGTGGGTAGGTTTCATCCCAAACCCAGTGCCCTCTGGAGTAATCACAGACTCCGATGAACGGCGATTTCTTTGTAGCGAAATACGATGATGATGATAATGATGAGAAAAAAGCAAGACGAGAAAGAAATTGTCGATCAAAAGGGTATACGAAATTGAAGAAGAATATGGATGTGAGTAAGAGCACAAGAAAATAGAGTGCCCATGTTGATTCTCTCTTCATTTTCGCATTCTATTAAAACAATGTGAGGCTTAAAAAAGTAATTTAAGGTGTTTATTTTGAGGGTTCTTTTTCTGAGTCATTGAAGAAGATCCATCAGAAAAGGAAGCACGACTTATTTCACCGTTTTAAAAGTCTAACTAGCCCTTGTTTTTCTCCTGCTTCTTAGCAAGCTGGAATTCACCTGATTTCATCATTATTTTTTGTTTCTTAACTATTACTATTATAATTACATCTGCAACTTTTGTTTAATTCTCCCAATGGCTAAATGCCGTTAACTAAATTTTCCCTCATTATCAGATTCTTGGTTTGACTAATTAAATCATCTTCTGCGCCCAATGCTTTCTTCTTTAAAGTTGAATAAGTTTTTTTATTTTCAATATTTATAGTTTTTTTATTTTCAATATTTATAGTTTTTTTATTTTCAATATTTATAGTTTATTTATTATAATTTTTTTTTTCAGTTCAGTTTTCCTTTTATTTAAAAGTGAATATGATTATATTATATTTATGTTTACTGTTGATAGTGTGACACGATACTAATTGTAAATATTTAAGATAACTTATTTTTTGAATTTATCTTCAATAGCACACTTTTATTAAGCTTTTTTTTCATGTTAAAATGTATTTGAGAATGGAAATAAGAAAACCAATATATAAGTGCAATCAAACGTGGGATACGAACACCTTTCCTTGTAAGTGAGGTATGTTTTTATTTTCATTCAATTTGATTGAGTTTTAAATATGAAAATCCACACTAGTAAAAAAAAGATTTTTTAACGCGCTATATATGCCTCGGTTCTACTGAAACCGAAGCGTATAAAAGTGCGGTGGCATTTCAGTAATTATTGAGTGGTTATAGGCATCGGTTCATATATAACCGAGGCATATAGATGCTACTGCCTCGAGTAGAAGGCCAACCGAGGCATATTCACACCCCGGTTTGGGGTTTAGGCACCGGTTTTAAATATAACCGAGGTAGTATCCTTAGGTTAAAAACCAAACTTCGCCTCTCGCACCTCACACTCTTGCACTCTCGCGATTCTCACCCTCCGCCTCACGATTTCTCCTTTCCCCTAAACTCCACTCTCCCCCAAACTCCAGCACCAGGCCGCCGTCACCACCAGCCATCTTCGCAAGCACCGCCGTTCAACCACGCCGTTGGCCACCATGGCCGTCAACCGGAGAACGCGCAACCATTCCAAGTCGCGCGCAACCATCACCTGCAAAGAGGGAAACTCAAACAGATCCAGAAACAGAAACCCATCTTCTCCACCGTCGCGCCAGCCACCGCGTTTCAACCTTCTTCCATCACCATCACCGGACCTGCAACTCTGCAACAAAAACCCTTAATCGCGCCACCGTCACCAGAATCCCTAAAGCATGCCGCCCCCGTGTGCGATTAGGGTTGATGCAGTTCGCGTTGCTTCCGGAGCCGCGATTTCTGAATTGAATCCCTGCGTGATGGTTATATGGTGTTAAATCTGGTTTCTGCAGATCTGGTTGTGGTTGCAGGTGGAGGCGCGATTTTGATTTAGGGCTTCCTGTTCAGTGTTCGCACATGGAGGTTCACATCCCGTCGCCATGGTCTTCCCGTTTCCAATCTCTACTTATTCTGCAGATTTTTCTGGAAGAGGCTTTGTTGGTGTTCTGCAGATTTTTCTAGACTACTTGGATGATAAAAAAAATGGAAAAGATCAAATTTTGAAACCTATGAAGGTTCGATCACCAGCTGTTTGTTCAAAGGACTCAAAAAATTTCATGTCTCCAACCATTTCTGCTTCTTGCAAGATCAATGAGTCTCCCCCGAAAGAGAACCCTACCTGAGCGAAACGATGAGGATACCATATGACCACTGAAAGAACTGATACTGATACTACCTCGGTTCATTTAACCGAGTTGAATCCTAGATACCGTTTCGGGTAAAGAACCGAGTTGAATCCTAGATACCGTTTCGGGTAAAGAGAACCGAGGCATATACTTTTTATCTCGCCTAAGTACGCCTCGGTTTGAAAATCGATGTTGATGACTGAAAATAACCGGTGCCTATTCATTAATCTGTATTAGTGCCAATAGTTAATTGAACCAATGTAACTTTCATTATGTAAGTGCAGTATTATTTTTTTGTGATTTCCCTGTTAATATTGGTTTTTATTGGATTGATATAGTGGTGTGTAATGCTAAAATGTTGGTTGTTAAACACTAATAATTTAGAAGGTAAAATGTAATTTTAGACTTTGATTAAAAAAAACAATAATTAATAATAAATTTTAAATGCATTTATAATATACTTTAAAATAGATTGTAATTGTAACTATTAAATTTTTCACAATTGACTTTAATGTGTTTTCTTTTCTAAATCTTCTTCCTCAATACTATAGACAAGTTTTAGATTATCACAATCAACCGTGGTTTTCAAAATATGATTATTAAAAATAACACTAACCAGTTTAACAAATTTATATCATTTCAATTATATGGATTTTATAATTTTTCTTCTATATAGTACTTAATTTCTTTATTTTTATATAAGATTTAGGTTGTGTTTATTTCTAAAGATGAACTTGTGGTGAATAAATAGATATAAATAGATATGAAGGTATAGTTTATGTTTATTTTTAAGAGATTTGGAAGTAAAAGGGAATGAATTTAAAAGTAAAGTTTTTAAGTGATATAATTGATATTATTGATTGAAAAATATTTTAATAGATTAAAATATAAGATTATTATTTTATTCCTATGACAAAAATTAATATATTATTATTAATTATTATAAGAATTAAATGTGAATGTATTATTTTATAAGATTATAATTAAATTATTATTTGTATTACAAGATAATTAAACTACTAAATTAAATAAACAAAATTACTCAATCAGAATACTATAAATTATTGTTTACATATCTTAACCCATAAATTAAATAACTAAACTAATTATTTTACTGTGTGCATGTATTTTAAAGTCTTTTTATGTGTATGTCTAATATTTGTAATGCATTTGATTCAATTTTATTGGACCGACTAAAACCAAAATAATGAATACCAAAGTTCTCGCAATTCAACAACTATGAACAATTACATTTTCCCATAGTCATCAAAGCTTCACTACTATAACCACCAAGTCCTCATAATCATGTCTAGTTGAGCACAGTGATGTCTTTGTCTAACTTAATGACATTTGGCCAAGCTTATAGACGTCCTTGTTGGTTCAATAAATGTTAATCGAGCTCAACAAAACAACTCATAAATGTGGTGACCGACTTCTCCTTGTTTTTTTTTTCTTTTCTCTTGTATTGATCTTAAACTTTAATATAACATTGTTACAATCTGCAACACACAAACTCAATGTCAAAATCAGTTATACGCGTAGCTTATCCAATTCTAAGCAGGTTGGAATCGTTTCTAACTTTTTCTTCATATCTATGGAATCGATTCCTAATCCTTTGCATTTACCATGGAATCAGTTCTAGCTTGTATGAAAATCGATTCCCTTTTCTAGAATGTTCCTCCTTATTTCATCTCCAACCAAAATTGGAAGTCATGGCTATGTGATGATGTAACCTCACCAAATATCATCCAATTGATGGTTGTTAATCATGAACCATGCACCACACACACAGGGAAATAACTCATCTGAAAGTCAATCTTTGTTGTATCTTCATGAATCTCACACTACTTAAAGCTACTAAAAATCCAAAATATGCACGTGAATAAAGTGTTATATGTAACGAATGTATAATTATATTTTCACCTCTATCATTCCAAAATTCTCTCACTTGAAGAGAGATCTAAAAATCCTTGCATCTAGCTAATCCTCTCATTTTCTCCTTACATCACCCGCAAATCATTCCTTCCTAATCCTTAAATATAGTGTCTCACCCTGAATGAACACAACCTTAAACTCATTTAGATTTTTCATTATAGCTTTTCACCATTGTAGTAATCCAAATGTACACTCACAAACACTTCCAGTATTGTATTTTCTTCAAAAACAACAATCACACAAATCTCTTGAAATCTTTTTAATTTCAAAAGCAACCTTTGGACTAAGTCAACAAGATTTTACAACCAACCAATTATTCTTCAATCCTAAATAAAATATTAACACAAAAAAACGATACAAAAGTCATCAACTTTTACTTGCTTAAAGGCCACCAAGAGATGCAAAACCAGAAAGGTAGAAGAGATTCATCGCCCTTCAACATTAAAAGGAAAACTTTACAAATACAATGCATATAAAGCAAAACACAGATATTTTGAGAACTAAATTTTTATAAACAATGATTTGACCACTTTCTTTTAATAATAAAATATTGTAAGTACAAGAACTAAAAAAAGTGTGAATATTGACATCTAACATAAATACAATGTTTCTCACCAAAAGTATCTTCTTTAAGAAATATGTGGATATAGTAGAAATTCCTCCCCTTAAGTAACAATCTCTTGAAACTGACATGAAATTAGCACAATTGGAAAAGTTCAAAACTTCATAAATTGAGTATAATATTGTAGTCCTATCAAGTGAAGAGGAAAGGGAAATAAGGAGTAGCTGCTTCACACTCTCCACAAATAAAGATGTTGACACAAATTCTAACCAAATGCTTATAAACTAAGTCAACAGTCCCTGCACAAAGTGATGTTTCTTTCAAGAAGATAATTGAGAAATACAATATATCAATGAGAAATAGTTTCAAAATTGACACCAATTTCAATCATAAAATCTTAAAACAATAAATTTATAAATTTTTTAGTAACATCAAGTAAGAAACCAAATATCTACATATAAGTTAACATAGGAGATTACAAGAAAATACCCATTTTCAGGAACTATAAGGCAACAAGTTTCATTGGTAGCATTGGTTGTATCCTTCTTTTGGACCCACTTTTATCTAAAAGGAAAAAAAAAACTACACAGACCATTATAAAACCACAAAAAAATCTTTTTTATTCAAATTTTTATTACTAATTTGAGGTTAATATCATGGACCAGGGTGCCTGCCAATACAAATGGAAGATGGGATGGTATTTGATAAATTCAATACACATTAACAAAAACAAATAGCAACACATAATAATAATATATTATATAGAAATGAAGGGTACAAAGTATTTTGGTGGATTAATTTAGAGGTATTAATTATAGCTCAAACACTTTTATTTCCTAAGGATGAATGCAAGTATACAAATTGATTTAAATATTGGTTTATTTAAGAACTAAAGTGAAGCAATATATTAAAGGAATTGAAATATTGGATGTAACCTAAAAATCACCTTCTAACTAATAAAAATACCACATACACTAGAGAGCTTATATTTTCAATAAAAATAACTAATAAGTTAGAGAAAAGCTACACAAAGACATGACATATATACTTGTTTGTTATTGGTGCCAACTAGTGCTATATGTCAATTTCCTTGCCTCTTACCTAACTAGTGCTATAATTTTGAAAATATTAAGAATAATAACAAGAAAGTATTTTAGGGTCTAAAATAGTTATAGATGTAGAGAGGGAAATCCAATGGAACTTTGCATAGTGATGAAGTCAAATGTGTTTGTTTGTTTGTTTGATTTGTGACTATAATGAGTAGCAACCATATGGGGACCTTCCCACTTCCACACCCACTCAATATATTTTATACCCTTCCCACTAATTCATTTCATATTTTCTCTGCACTTCCCTACAATTTTTTTTAAATAAATAAAAATTAACTTTTTCGTAAATTAAAATTAATTTGTATACGAGTTGAGAATAAATTTCTTAAAAACTACATGAAAAATGTATAAATCAATTTATGTATTAATTATGCCATGCTTCCCACACCAATAAATAATTGTTCTTCTCCCATTACTTTATTGGTCTTTTATAGAATTAATTTTTTATTTTTCCTAATAATAGAATAAAAATAAAAATTGTGACGCTATTGTCGTATATGCAAATAAGAAATCTCTTTTACTCTTTTTGTCTTTTTTTTTTCTTTCTTATGTATAACCTCGACAAAATTGTGAGGTGCTCTAACCCTTTCATATAAGAGATACAATAAGTCTGACATCATAAACCACAAAAAAAAAATCATATTATCACTTAATATTATAAATTACCATACAAAATAATATTTTGTAAACAAATTTAGTATGTTTTGGTAAATCTAACAAAGAAGTTAGATTTCTTTCAAAGAGGTCTATCTAAATTTTGAAATTTGTTATTTAAAGTTAGATTTCAGCTTTATCTATCATTAATGATTTATTATTTTAAACACAAAAACTAACTACTATATATAATGATTCCTATTGTCTTCCATTAATGTGTTAAAATCTTCCTTGGACGTGGGGAGGTTTGAAAAAACACTTTCGACGTTAAAATTAATAATATATATAAAATATAAGTAATAATTTATTTTTTTATTGGTTAATGAAAGCACCGTGTAGATGGTAATGTTATTGCATGATTAATTATGATATGAGTGAGGAATGGATGGAAGGTGTTGGAGTGGGTCCTCAGAGTTTGGTTTACATTATATCATTCTTTCATTTTCATTTTTCATTAGAGATGCTATTTTTAGGTTCCCTATACTTTTTGTATTTCAGTGCCATTAATCATTATTCATGCATCACATCTTAATGAAACAGAATAATATATTATATTTTAAATAAGTGAAATATTCTATTGTAAAATATGTGAAAGTAGAAAAAAAGATTTAAATAAGAAAATTATTATAATTATTTTGTAAATTACAAAAACTTATAATCACTTCTATAACATGAAATATAATAATACTAGTAAGTTACATTGTAATATATAATTGAACGTGTGAATTTTAGTTGAAGACTTATTCGATTTTGTAAAAGAATGCAAAGTCTGAAATTTTATATATTTTTCTCTTTCATGTATGCTTCCTAATATTTTATCATTCTTCTACCCTTCTACCTTTTCTGCAGTTCTTCGACACTACCAAAGTGAAATTATATTAGGAAATATAATTTGTTTGCATAAAAGGAAGAAAGAGTAATAGTATATTAAATAAAAAATACTTTAATTCATTGAAACACAAAGTGGTCTCAATATAAAATATTATCCAAATAGTTATAAAAAACGTATATTTCTTTTGTGCAGTTGTATAGATAGATAGAAAGATTAGTCTCAATAATTCATGAGTACTATTTACATGATTTCAAATATAAATAAATATATTATCACTAGTAAAAAAAACTTATTATCACGTCTACTATGTTTTGGTTTAGTAGAAACTAAAGCATATGGTACGGTTTTGAAATTTTAGGGACAGTATAAGCCTCGGTTGTGGAAAAACCGAAACCAAAAACTCTGTAAAACGCTAACAATCTAGTAAGTTGTTTGATGGAAAGTTGACAGTTGAAACAGTCAGATATTTAGGCTTCGGTTCTCTTTAGAACCGATGCCATAGAGTGCTACAAATTCTAACATTCTCCAATATGCAGTCTAAACATCATAAAGGTTAGGGAATAGGCATCGGTTCGCCTCAAAACCGATGCCATAGGTCCATTGGCAGTTAGACCGTCAAACCGAGGCCTATTCCCTGATCTGAACAAATTTTAAACATTAAATAAAAATGTAATTTTTGACAGAGGATTTATCCTCGATTGTGGCGGTGAACCGAAGCATATAGTTTGAAAAAAATTTCAAAATTCCTATTTCAAATGAAATTTTAATTTTTTTTTTAGGAGAATAGACCTCGGTTAAGTGGGGAACCAAGGTAATAACGTTTCGTAGATTAAAAAAAAGAAAACGCGAAAGGAACAGTATCGCCTTCCTCGCGCCTAACAGTTTCAGAGAGCCTCCTCCTCTAGCACGCGACATCCATTACGGAATGCTTCCATTTTCCATCCATTTTCACCGTTTAAACTTGCTTTTGTTTGGTGTCGTGGCCATTTTCAACGTTTAGGAAGCTTTTTAACCGATCAAAATCGTTCAAAACGATTTTTTGATTTAGTTTTTTCGATTCTTCCCCTTAGAGGTAAATTGTGTTTTGTTGTTTGTTTTTATTTCTAAAACTAATATTTGTTTGTATATTTGTGTAGGTTTGAATTTTGTAGAGTTGAATTTTCAACCGTTTTGAGCGCGGGTTGTCCATCGGTATTGGCTTTTCACACTATCAGGTTCTTATATTATTGTTTAAAGTTTACTTTTTAATAGTATTGCATAATTTTGTATGATTGAATATGTGATTGAATGATGATATAATTTTGTACGATTGAATAATTTTGTATGATTGTATAATTTTGTGAAGGTATGATTATAAAGTTTAATTTTTTTTATTTTACAATGTTACCTTTAAAAAAATTTATGTTGAATATGTGATTATTTCAATGTTTTTTATTGTATGATTGAATTGAATTAGCCTTAATTTATCGTTAAATGGTGAATAATTTTTTTTGTATTGTAATTTTGTAGAATATAAGTCAGAATATTTACGTATGGATCGAAATTGGATTAATTTATCACGCATTAGTGCTGAGTACGAGAGAGAGGTAGAGGAATTTATACAATTTGCGCAACGTAATGAAGGTAGAAGTGATGCTGAAGTGAAGTTTAGATGTCCTTGTGTGAACTGTTTGAATGGAAGAAAGTTGAATGCAACTCAAATTAGGGAACATCTTATCTATGATAGTTTCCTACGATGCTATAGAACATGGATATGGCACGGCGAAGAAATACATTTTCTGACTGTCTCCCAAACTGAAAATGTTATTGATTCCTCCATGGAAGTAGATTGACCGGATGAAGACAAATTAGAGGACATGATCCGCGATGTTGGCGTAGAAAATTTTGCCAAAGCTCATGTGTATGAGACGATGTCGACTGATGCGGAAACACCTTTGTATGTTGGTTCAACTAAGTTCACACGATTGTCAACGGTGTTAAAGCTCATGAATTTGAAGGCCACCAATGGATGGACTGATAAGAGTTTTACAGAATTGTTGACGTTGTTGAATGAAATGCTTCCAGAAGGAAACACACTACCCACTCGTAATTATGATGCGAAGAAAATTCTTTGTCCGATGGGTATGGAGTATAAAATGATACATGCTTGTCCAAATGACTACATTTTATATAGGAAAGAGTTTGAATTTTTGAAAAAGTGTCCAAAATGTGGGTTATCACGATACAAGTCAAAAAACAATAGTGAAGATAATGGTCAGATAGAAAAAAATGGATCTACTTTGAAAGTAGTTTGGTACCTTCCAATTGTGCCCAGACTTAAGCGTTTGTTTACGAATCCAAAAGATGTTAAAAACATTAGATGGCATGCAGATGAGAGAAAAATTAACGGGTTGCTTCGTCATCCAACTGATTCAAAGCAATGGAAAAATATTGATCAACAATTCTCCCAATTTGGTCAAGAATGTAGAAATCGTAGACTTGGTTTAAAAACTGATGGAATGAACCCATTTGGTAATTTAAGTACCAATCACAGTTGTTGGCCAGTTATTTTAATAATTTACAAGTTATCTCCTGCATTGTGCATGAAGAGGAAGCACATGATGTTGTCTATGATGTTATCTGGTCCAAAGCAGCCTGGAAATGACATAGATGTTTATTTAAGCCCACTAGTTAAAGACTTGAAGTTGTTGTGGGTTGATGGGGTTGAAATATTTGATGCCTTCGCTTCTAAAACTTTTGTGATGCGTGCAATGTCATTTTGCACCATTAATGACTTCCCAGCTTATGGTAATTTGTCAGGATACAGTGTCAAGGGTCATAAAGCATGTCCTATATGTGAAAAAAACACTGCAACTTAGCAATTGAAACACGAAAGGAAGACGGTGTATCTGCATCATTGGAGATTTTTAAAATGTAATCATCCATATCGAAGGTTAAAAAAAATTCAATGGATATCAAGAGAGGGACAAAGCACCAAATCCACTTACTAGCCTTCAAATCCTTGAAAAAGTTAATAAAATACATCATGTATTTGGGAAAACTTCCAAGAAGTGATCTGTAACGACCCCTTGGAAGAAGAAATCAATATTCTTTGATCTTCCATACTGGTCAAAGTTAGATGTTAGACATTGCATAGATGTGATGCATGTAGAGAAAAATATGTGTGATAGCTTGATTGATACACTGCTCAACATTCAGGAAAAGACAAAAGATGAAGTGAATGCTCCTTTGGATTTGGTTGACATGAAGATCCGAGAAGAGTTGGCACCTAGGGAGATCGGTAAACGTACTTATTTGCCCCTTGCATGTTACACAATGTCTAGACAAGAGAAGATAAGTTTAAAGAGTATCAGGGTACCACAAGGATACTCTTCAAATATGAAGAGTTTAGTATCGATGCAGGACTTAAAGCTTGTTGGCATGAAGTCTCACGATTGCCATGTCTTAATGCAACAATTTTTACCGGTGGCTATTCGTGGAATTTTGCCCAAAAATGTTAGGCAGACCATAAATAGGTTGTGTTCATTTTTCTCGTCAATTTGTTGTAAAGTCATCGATCCTACAAAGTTAGATGAACTTCAAGGCGAGATTGTTATCATCTTGTGTCAACTAGAGATGTTTTTCCCTTCATCTTTTTTTGACATCATGGTACATTTACTTGTTCATTTGGTTAGAGAAATCAAGTTGTGCGGACCGGTATACTTAAGATGGATGTATCCTATTGAGCGTTATATGAAGATTTTGAAAGGGTACGTTAAATATATGTATCGTCCTGAAGGTTCAATGATTGAAAGGTATATTGCTGAAGAAAGTATTGAGTTTTGTTCAAATTACATGACTTCAAAAAATCCAATAGGAGTTCCTCATGCATCATGGTTGAATAAATGTTCTACAAGTAAAAGCATCCGAGGTGTGAATGTGGTGACCAAAGACGATGAAGAATTATTGCAAGCACATCTTTATATATTGAACAACACATATGAGGTTATCCCTTTTTTGGAAGCACACAAAGTCATTATGAAGAATAAAAATCCACGACAATCAGAGAAATGACAGTTGATAGAGCATAATAGAACATTTATGTCTTGGTTCAAATCTGAAGTTGACAAAGAGCCACATTCTTCTCAGACTTTTGTTGTGGCTTGCAAATGGTTTAAAGTTTGATGTCATATGTTGTACAGGTTATGAAATCAATAATTGCACATTCTATACGAAAACTTTGGATGATAAAAGCACAAATACAAAATAGTGGAGTTAGTCTAGAAGCTGAGTCGTTCCAATTTTCCACATCAAAAGATCAAAATCCTATACTTGGATCAATGAGATATTATGGTATAATAGAAGAGATATGGGAGGTTGATTACACTAAGTTTTTTGTTCCATTGTTCAAATGTAAGTGGTTTGACAATAAGAATGGTGTGAAAATAGATGAATCGGATATGACACTAGTTGATTTTCGAAAGGTGGGTTATCGAGATGAACCCTTTATCATGGTACATCAAGTATCTCAGGTTTTTTATGTCAAAGATCATGCGTCTGATCATTGGTATGTCACTCTTCAAGGCAAAAAGGAAATTGAAGTTAACAAAGACAATCTGATTAATATTCATATGACAATCATTCATTGAAAACAACGACAAATTTGGATAATCACCCTTTACTTGACGATGTACATGCAATTCGGTCAGATCATGATGAGGGGATATACATATGACTAATCGATTTATTTATGTATGAATTTCAAATTTGTGTATAAGTTTTTTATTAATATTACATAAGTCTTTTATTAGTATTTCATATGACCCATATTACATGTTTTTTAAAATTATCTGATATTACATAAGTCTTTTATTAATATGTTGTTATTTATTTTGACAGATATGTGGCTGACCACCCACATTCATCAGGAGATGAGGCTCCCTCATTCAAACCTACTAGAGGAGCCACCGGGTTAAAACAACTGATGGTCAGAAGAAATAGTGGTGAAAGGACACTATGGTAATTTAATTAATATCATTTGTTTATATTGATAATTTTATACTGATACAACTTTATTATGTTTATTGCAGACGACATTTGACATTTCAAATGTCGCAACACTTAGAAATAAGTGTTTATCATCTATTGCTGAGAAATTCCAAGCTTTTAAGACTAAGTTGACCTCGAGATATATATTTGGAGGCAAAAAAATGAGTCTCCATGTAAAACATATAAGGCCATTGATGAGGAGATTTGGCACCTCTTTGTACAGAGTCGAACATTAGAGGAATGACAGGTTAGTATAGTTGATGTTTATTCAATTCCTAATTAACAAATATATATCATATGAACTAATTAATTCAATATATGTGACAGGTAACAAGAAGCAAAGCACAAGGAATAAGTGCTAAAAATAAGAACCCCCACCTATTATCTCGTGGTGGGTATAGGAAGCTTGAGGAGAAAATCCTCAAGAAAAAGGTAGAAGGTAGACCATCATCTGAGGGTGGTAGCCCTCAGCCTCCTTCTTCACCTTCTCGACATGAGAAGTGGAAGTTGGCTCATTTAAGATCATCAAGGGCTACTCTTCTGAGACTGCACGACAAATATCTAAAAGAATTGTAAGTTATCACTATTCCTAAAACAATAATAGTTTCATTATACATACTACATTGAACTTTTTAAAGAATAATGGTGCTTTTTTATGTTACAGGACTCCTTGGTTGAGCAGAGCTCCCAAGGTCAATTCACTCTAGAGGGTCGCCAGGATATTCCTACCACTGCAATTGAACGACCTGAGCACCCTGGATGTGTACGTGTTGTTGGTACTGAAGTAGGCATTCGAGATTATTTTGGGAGTTCTTCGCGTCAGACTTCATATGCATACAATGAAGAACAAAAACAAAGGCTGACATAAGAGATCTCAAAAAAACTTATGGCGGAGGTTAGGACGGAGCTAAGGGCGGAGCTTAGGACAGAATTGTATGATGAAGTCACTACATAAGTGACTGACAAAGTTATGTGCCAGTTCTAGCAGCAATCTAAGAGTTATGGGATGCGCCCGCAGCCATCTCCAGTACAGGAACCTATTGTGTCTCCCACAGGTAAAATCAATAAACATTTATGTTTTTATTATTTTTTTAATCTAACCTTTACTCTGATAAGGAGAAGCGAAAAAGGAAGTTGTTCAGCACCAGCCGTCCTAGGGGATGACATGGACAATGCTAGTTCATGTCTGCTATACGTTTTAGATGGTATCAGGACGATGTTGCTAGATCGTGGAACAATGTTTAAGGCAGCGATTGTTGTTCATGGTATGGAGCTATCAACGGATGAGGTGAAGGTCTTAGTAGACGACATTATCATACCAAATGCCTCAGTTCCTCTACCCACAGATGAGATTTTCACTGTGGCACAGGCATTCTAGCTTTTATCGCTTGGCCTAAACACTTGGTTGGTTCAGTTTCTGACCCCCCGGTATGAACTTCTACTTAACACTTGTTAATTTTAAATTTTACATGTTATTGATGTCGAAACTTATCTTATTTTTCCATGTAACAACGTATGCATGGACAAGAGAAGATTCGTTTATATGAGGACGATATTGTTGATGCATTGCAGGAACTTTATGACATCATTGGAGATGAGCCTATGGAGGTTGAATATGATGCTAATGTATTTAGGAGAGGCTTTAAGGTCCCAATAGACCTGCATAGCCAAGATGTCAGGAGGCTTGCGTCGGGAAGAGAAGAGTTGAATATTACATTAATTCAGCTATGGGTGATGTAAGTCTATGAGCAATTATTTATATAAAATTGATTTATATATCAAGTATACTTATATCAAAGGTAACTTTTGATTTCAGGTATATGTTTGGTGTCAATAACGACTTGGGGTACAATGATGTCTATGGGTTCATTGATCCCCAAGTCATTCACGAAGCAAATGATTTTGATGACATCACAACATATCTCACCAGCAGATTTGGAAGCGGGCATTAGTACAAAAATAACGTATAACGTCACGTGTTCAACGTCCAACCACTAAATAACCAACGTTAAAAATGAGCAGTGGCATTTTTGTAAATAAATGCAATTATTAAACGTCGTTTAAAATTGTAATTCGACGTAAAAGGATATAAAAAGTCGAATGACTTTTAAATTCGACGTCAAAAGGTTAGTGAATTCAATAAAAATTTGAGCGGGAGATTGAAAATTCATTAGCTTTATCTTAGCGCGCGATACCCTCTTCTCTTCTTAAACTTTTCTCGAATGAAGTTTGACGAGCATCACATGTAATTTTTCTTTCATTTGATACAAATGCATGTTAATTAATTACTTTATGTATTATTTTTGTTTGTTTTAACCGATTATTTTCGTGCTCTTATCCTTCATAGGCGCATTCTGCTTTCTCTCTCACTGTGACAAAACTTTATTCCGACGAACCCACCTTTTGAAGGTTAGTTTTCGTTTTCGTTTTCGTTTTGAAGAACTTATTTGTTGAACTTGTTTGTTGTTTTTTTGTTGAACTTAGTTGTTGTTTTTTTGTTGAACTTGTTTGTTGTTGTTGTTTAGTTGAACTTGTTTGTTGTTGTTATTTGATTGAACTTGTTTGATGTTGGTTATTGTTGTTTGTTGTTGATACTGCACTATACGTTCATAGTTCATTCTTTATAAAATACCAAACACTGAAATTTGTTGTTTTTTTGCTTTTCAGATCTCGTAGAGTTGTAAAAAAGGATCAGAATTAATTAAAAAAAACAAAAAAATTTTATTAACGTCGAATATTGACAAAATTCGATAACGTCGTATATTAACAAAATTCGACGTTAATTTAACGTAGAATTTTTTAAATTCGACGTAAATTTAACGTCTCCTAATATGACGTCGTTCGCGAATTCGCCGTTAAAAGCCCAAAATATTCGACGTTGTACGCGATTTTTGTACTAGTAAGGAAATAAATATATTTTATTCCTTATATATCTGGGTAAGTGAAGTTTGTTAACTTCATAAAGATCGATATGTGATTTTAATATATAACAATTAAGTTATTATCAATTTCAGGCACTATTGGCAGCTACTTGTTATTTCCGTACTAGAGAGCTATGCTTTGTGGTTCTGCTCATTGCAGAAGTCTCCTTCCAAACATCTCAGACAAGCAGTTGATTGGTAAGAACCTCAATGTTTGGACTTTTTTTGTTATATAAATGAATGCTAAAACTTTTTTTTTATATAGTTCTATTGTAGCACATATGATGTTGGTTGGGAGATCAACTGCTAACGGTAGAAAGCTTGCATGGGTTGCTCTCAAGGTTTGACATATGTTAAAGTCATAGCTTCTTATAGTTTTTTTTTGTTTTAATGATTTTCACTAACTATTTACAATTATGATGATATATTGTAGTGTAACAGACAAAGTGAGTCATATGAGTGTGGATACTATGTAATGTATTTGATGGTCCACATTATTCCTTCTCAGATCACAAGAGGTTGGGAAACGCTAGTATTTAAATTTAATATTTTTTTATTTTCTCCAACATTTGAAATTCATATACACTAATTAATATCAATTGTCTTGTGCAGAGATTCTAGACTCCTTCTCCACTTCCTGAGAAGCCGCTTACATTCCCGAGGAAGGCATTTGCAAAGCATTTAGTCAGATTATATAATAATTCATAGTTATTAGATTTAGGTTAAACCCATTCGGAGGTCCCTATTTTCGTGGGGTTGTCCCAGTTACATCCCCGTCTTTTAAGTTTTGCCAATTAGGTCCTTAATATTGAAAAATTGAATGAATTGGGCCCCTGCCATTAAATCAACTTAACGGGGTTAAGTTTTTGCTTACCCGTGAGGTTGACGTGCATTATTTTGGATATGTGGCGTGCACAGACCCTTATACTGGGTTTTTTATTTCTACGTGACATTTTCTTAACCAACGAATTTAAAAATTGGGGTTTTTGTTAGGGATTATAAAATTAGGGTTAATTGAAAATTGAATTGGGATTATAATTTGGAAGAGAAAAATCTGAAGTTGAGTGTTTCGCAAGCAGAGGTGAAGTCCTTAGGGCATTGGAGCTTCGTGATTGGAGTAAGGGTTGTTATCTGGACGTGAATTGCGAAGTCCTCGAACGTGTATCACAAGCGGTTGGTGTGCATTTTCGTGGGAGGTTAGTATGTGTACTATAGATAGGTATCAATTTAATATTCGGTGCTTTTTGTTGTTATCTGGCCATGCTTTTTTGAATGTGGGGTTGGGGTTGATTGTAGTGTGATTGTATGCATATTGCGATTGTGGTCCCACATGTCCCCCATAGTTAAAGTTCCTTGTCTGCTATCATTATCAGTTGTTCAATGTTTTAATATTTGGTGTTTTTTGTCATTTTACGTTTATTTATAGTTGTAGAATATTCTTGATTTTGTTGTTTGTGATGGAGGGTGATATAGAGGTTGTTATTCACCATAGGGGGAACTTGGTGAACGAAGGGTGCCTAAAGTATGAAGGGGAAAATGATACTATGCATTTTGACCCTGACTTGTGGAGTTACTTTGTTGTGGTAAGTGCAGTAAAATCGCTTGGATATGATGGATTTAAGGATTTGTGGTATTCTGTTGGATGTGGTCCTGTATTAGATGGTAAGCTAGAAGCCTTGTGTGATGACGTAGGAGTTATGCATATGATCAATTTAGCTAGGTTAAATGGCCAGGTTCATTTATATGTTGTGCACACTGTGTCTGAACCTGATGTCATTCAGATGATTGAATATAATGTTCATGAAGAAGGTCAGGAAGTTGCACTTGAGATGCATGAGGGTGGTGAGTGTGCAATGTTGGATGAAAGGACAGAAGAAGATGATGGTTTATGTCTTAAGCAATCCTTGGAAGATGGTGGTGTCACAAAACAGTTGGATGAGGGGGTAGGTGGTCATGTTGGTGAGGGTGACAGAATAGAAGTTGATGTTGAGGGTGAGGGAATACAAGATGATGAGGGTCATGATGAGAGGACAAAACCAAATAATGTTCAGGAGACAATAGAAGTTGATGTTGAGGGTGAGGGAATACAAGATGATGAGGCTCATGACGAGAGGACAGAACCAAATAATGTTCAGGAGACAATAGAAGTTGATGTTGAGGGTGAGGAAATACAAGATGATGAGATGAGGCTCATGATGAGAGGACAGAACCAAATAATGTTCAGGAGACAATAGAAGTTGATGAAGCACATGATGAGAGTCCAAAAGCAAATGATGTATAGGGTGAGACAATGGAAGTTGATGAACCACATGATGAGAGGACAAAAGTAAATGACGGTGAGGCTAACAGAACAGAAGTAGAAGAAGAGTTGGAGGACATAGAATAACAAGTTCGTGAATGGAGTAAATCAGATGATGATAATGGTGAAGTGAATAGTATGGATGGTTTAGTAGACATAAACATTCAGTGTGACTTTAGAGAAAATGATAGTTCTGGTAATATGGAGGTTGATTGCAGTGTTCTTTGTGAGTCAGATTTGGAAGAACATGACATTAGTGATAGCAGTTTATTCAATGATGAATGGGAATCTGAGGAGTTAACTGCTCCTGATATCAGTGATGAAGAAAGTGATGTTGAAGAGGGATATGGAAATTGTATTACATTCACTATGCCAAAAGAGATGGTTAATTTCAACTGGGAGGTGGGAACATTTTTTGGGCACAAAAAAGACATCTTGGATGCCATCAAAACCTACGCACTAGAGAATGAAAAAAATCTAAAATTTATTAAAAATGATAAAAAAGAATAAGGCTTAAGTGTGCGGGAGCAAAAGGAGAATGTCCATGGATGGCTTATTTTGGTTACATGGAGGCAATAGATACATGGCAGTTGAGGATTGTGGTGGATCGACACACATGCAGTAGGGATCACAAGTTGGGCATATTCAATGCAAAATGGCTAAGTAAAAAATTGGAAAAAACAGTAAGAGAGAATTCTAATGTTAAGGGTGTTGACATTAGAGATAAAATAAGTAGGAAATGGAACATAGCAATAAGTAAAAATATGGCTTACAGGGCGAAAGCCTATGCTTCAGACGAAGTGGAAGGGTCCTTCACTATGCAATATAGTAGAATTTATGATTATGCTCATGAGCTATTAGCAAGAAACCCAGGGTCCACTATCAAGGTCAAAGTTAAGGACTATGATGGAAAGCAAATATTTGAAAGGACTTTTCTTACTCCAATCACGAAGCTCCAATGCCCTAAGGACTTCACCTCTGCTTGCGAAACACTCAGCTTCAGATTTTCTCTTCCCAATTATAATCCCAATTCAATTTTCAATTAACCCTAATTTTATAATCCCTAACAAAAACCCCAATTTTTAAATTCATTGTTTAAGAAAATGCCACGTAGAAATAAAAAAACCTAGGTACAAGGGTTTGTGCACGCCACGTATCCAAAATTATCCACGTCAACCTCACGGGTAAGCAAAAACTTAACCCCGTTAAGTTGATTTAACGGCAGAGGCCCAATTGATTCAATTTTTCAATAGTAAAGACCTAATTGGCAAAACTTAAAAGACGGGGATGTAACTGGGACAATCCCACGAAAATAGGGACCTCCGAATGGGTTTAACCTTAGATTTAAAATACATTAGAACATGTTGATTTATAGTTACTAGACTTTGTACATTATGTTTTAAACATTATGTGATGTAAATATTGAATATTGTGTTGAATCTGTGTTGTATATATTGTGTTTGATATGTAGGTCTGTTTTTGTGATAGTGGATATCACAAAAACATACCTGTTATTAAAAAAAATTGCAGGAGAATAGGCCTCGGTTATAGCCAAAACCGACGTAGAAAGCCTACATATGGCTTCGGTTCAACTACAACCGATGCCATAGGGTGCACGATAATTTATTTTAAAAAAAAATATAGTGCTTTGGCAGCGGTTCAAGCTAGAACCGTTGCCATAGGTCCAGGTTATTACCTCGGTTGATGAAGAACCGAGGCAGTATCGTTCAACATATTACCTCGGTTGTAACCGAGGCCAAAAGTCCCCAACCTTTTTATCTCGCCTGTATATAGCTCGGTTCGAAAACCGAAACATATTGTCAAAAACAACCGTTGTTATTTCCCTTCGTTGCACTAGTGTGTGTATATATATATATATATATATATATATTAATTCTTAAATAATTCAATTATCAAATGCATAAATAATATGAACATTAAAAAAAAACTCACAAATACAGTATAATAAGATTTCTAATTAGAAATGATATCTTGATTAGAACTTAATTTATTAGTGTTAAATGTCTTCCATGGTTATTTTCATGGTGGCAATTCAACATAAAGTTATTTTGTTAAGTAAGTTTGAGCTTTATTATGATAAGTACTGAAAAGAATGAAAAGAAGGAGTTTATAAGAAATATAAGGCGAAGAAAAATAAAATTGAAGTTTGAAACTAGAAATGGTTGCTATTATGTTGCATAAAGGTTGAATAGTGGAAAGGAAAGTTGAATGAATCTTAAGTTATATGTGTTTTTTTTTTCTTTTAAGTATTGTTATGTATTGTTAGAAAAGAGCCAAACATGTCTACATTAAGAATTTATTATTTTTAGTTGTTACTATTTCCCTAGAATCATGTTGTTGGCGGGAAGTTATTTTTAACTTCTATAAATTGTAATGTTTTTATTTTAAATAAGATTATTCAATCTTTTATAAAGAAAATTTATCTTTATTTTTTAGGTTTAATTGCTTCCTTTGTCCCCAGTTTGGTTGAATTGTGTCAAATTCATCCTCATTTTTAAAAAAGTTTCATTGTCGTCCTCACGTGGTATAAAAGTGTCAATTGAATCCAAACATAGAAAAAATTTGTGTCAAAGTAGTCATTTTTCCTATACCTCTGTGTCTTCCTTTCATATGTCACTTCTCTAGAGCTATGAAAAGCCTTAAATTGGATAAGGTAAAATGAATATCTGTACTTGATTGTATGAAAGGAAGACACAGAGATATAGGAAAAATGACTACTTTGACACAAATTTTTTCTATGTTTGGATTCAATTGACACTTTTACACCACGTGAGGACGACAATGAAACTTTTACACCACGTGAGGACGACAATGAAACTTTTTTAAAAATGAGGATGAATTTGACACAATTCAACCAAACTGGGGACAAAGGAAGCAATTAAACCTATTTTTTAATATTCCAAAGAGTTCTTTAATATTAAGATCTCTAGAATGGATTTTGAAACAAATTTTTCTCAAATTTCTCTTCTCGTTTTCAACGAAAAACTATGATTTATGAATTGTCAAAATGAGACTTACTTAGAGGCATTGGATATTTGGGACGCTATAAAAGAGAATTACGAAGTTCTTTCGATACCAGACAATCCTAACATCGCCTAAAATCAAGAATCCTAAAGAGAGAAAAACTCGAAAGACAAAAGTCATGCCTTTTTGTTGGTGTTTCTACAACCATCCTTGTTAGGATATTGACTCTCAAATATATAAAAATGGAATATGCCAAGAGATAAGAGATTTCAAGCATGCAAGTGCTTGATTTAAGGTGAGAATTAGAGCTTCAAAGGATGAAAGAAGTTGACACCATCAATGAATATTCAAACAAATTGTTGGGTATTTCCAGATAAAGATGTTAGACAGTGATTTGTAAAAGATGAATAGTCAAACTGGAATAATGAATGAGTACATGATACTTCTGAGAGGTACCAGATCACTCTCTGGTGTTCATGAAAGGTGAAACATTGTTGTTTGCAAACTTGCAGAGTTTGGAACAGTAAAGAAAGATCAAAATTGGATGGCTACAATGAAGGAGGAAATGTTTATGATTGAGAAAAATAGAACATGGGATCTAGTTGATCGACCCCAAGATAAGAAGGTTATCAAAGTCAAATGAGTGTACAAAACCAAGTTAAATTTTGATGGTTCCATCAACAAACACAAGGCAAGACTTGTTGTGAAATGTTATGTTCAAATCTTTAGTGTGGATTACTCGGAAACCTTTGTGTCCATTGCTCGATTAGACACCATAAGGATTTTACTTGTTGTAAACTAGATGTAAAACCAACATTTTTAAATGGTATTTTATATGAAGAAATTTATGTTGAACAACCTGAAGGTTTTGTGAAGAATGCAGAATAGGACAAGGTGTATCTTCTAAAAAAGGCTCTTTATGGATTAAAATTAGCTCCATGAGCTTAGTACAATAGGATAGATGAACATTTTTTAAACATCGATTTTAAGAAAAACCAGTATGAAGCCACCTTTTATGTTAAACATCAAACAAATGATGTTTTTATAGTTTCACTTTATGTTGAAGAAATTTTGATGAAAAAAATGATGTAGGGATGATACAGGAATTGAAACAAGAAATGATGAAGGTTTTTGAGAAAACAAAAAATGATGAAGGTTTTTAGATGACAGATCTTAGGTTAATGACTTTCTTCCTTTGAACAAAAATTAAGCAAGTTAAACATGAAACCTTTATCTATCAGAAAAAGTATGCCAAGGAGATTTTAAAGAAGTTTAGATTTGAAGAATGCATAGAAGCCAACACTTCTATGAACCAAAAGGAGAAACTGAATAAGGAAGATGGAGTGATAAAGTGAATGAGGGATACTTTATACTACAAAACGTCCTAATATTTTAAATGTTGTAAGCATTTTGTCTAGGTTTGTGCACTATGCAGGTGAATTACATCTTAGAGCTACCAAGAGAATGTCAAAGGCACAAATGATTTTGGTGTTAAGTTCACATGGAGTAAAAATTTTAAATTAGATGGTTTCTCTAATAGTGATTTAGGAGGCTCCATGAATGACATGAGAAGTACTTTAGGTTATTGTTTTACTCTTAGATCTAGTGTTTTCTCATGGAGCTCAAAGAAGCAAGAAATTGCGGCTCAATCCACTATTGAAGTAAAATTTATTGTAGCAACAATTGTTGTTAATCAAACTTTATGCCTGAGAAAGATTTTAATGGATCTAAATCTATAGCAGAAAAAAAGTACCAAGATTGTTTATGACAACTAAGTTGTTATTGTTATTTCTCATAACCATGTGTTTCATGACAAAACTAAGCATTTCAACATCAAATTATTTTTCTTAAGAAAGTATAGAAAAAGGGATTAATAACGTTGGTTTAGTGTAAGTCTAAAAATCGGCTTGTTGTTTTGTTTACAAAGCCACTTCCAATCAGTAGGTTTGATCTTCTAAGACAATAGATTGTTGTTTGCTCCTCCTAAAGTAAGGAGGAGTGTTAGGAAAATGTTTCAGGACTGAAACATGTCTACATTCAGAATTTGTTATTTTTAGTTGTTATTGTTTTCCAAGTTTTAAGGAGTCAATTTTAGTTGATTTGTTATTTTCATGGCTTATTTATAGAACCATGTTGTTAGTGGGAAGTTATTCCTAAGTTTTATAAATTGTAATGTTTCTCTTTTAAACAAGATTATCATATCTTTATCTACTCTTTGTTAAGCAAATTTTACTTTTCTTAAAATATTCCAACATGTATGAGTTGAAATTGGTGTGTGTGAAAGTGGTCCAAAACTATCTCACCCACTCTGCTAATCATCCATAAGAGGTTACTACACATTTTGAAAATTTAAGTGTGAGTTTAGCATCTTGAAAATTTAAGTATGAGTTTAAGTCCGACATTAAGTAAAGATGAAAAAATTAAACACTATATAAATAATTTATAAATGTATTATTTTAAGATTTTATAATAAAGGTAGCATCAATCTTTTATATAATAAAAGATTTGAATTTGTGTCTCATTAGTGTTATATCATTGATAAATTTCTTTGAAAATATTAATTAGTGGTATCAAAATTGATTCTTCATCTTGGTGATCAACTAAAAAAATGCAATAAACATTCTCTTTTTTAAGTTTTATATAAGAAAAAAATCTATAAAGTCATTAATTTTAAAGTAAAAATAATATAAATCTTTATATAAGTTTGGACTTGTATATTATTGATATTGTATTGGTAAATCCTTTAACCATTCAAAACATGCATAAGGTTACAACATGTGCAAATGAGAATCCTATTGAACAACAATGTAATGGAAATGGGTCTTTATAGCCTGTTGTTAACACTCTCTCATGCCAGATTAAAATAAACACATCTCCATCATTCACTCAAAATTTGTATATAGTCAAATTCATTTCTAACATGTTCATTTACGCATATTAATATATATGGTCTCACTTGTGTCTATTAATTAATATATAATTATTTTCAAACAATTAAATTGCTAAAACATTTCTCCCATAATATTTTGTAATTTTTTTAATTAATAAAAAAAATGTATTACATCCTTTTTCGCAACTCTTACAAAGTTTATGTGGTTGGGAATAAATATAATATTTTCTTAAAATAATGTCACTCTTTCTATAGATATTTCATTGTGAATAAAAAAAGAAAGAGGTGGTTTGATCCCACGGTACAAAGAAGAAAAGGTAAATAATGAAAGCTTAGAAGAAGAAATTAACGTGAAAGGAGGGTTTTGAAGTTGGAATTACTGGTGAAAGTGAGGCATGAGATTTGTGCACATGTATAGATGCCACCTGCGCCATTTGCAGACAAAGAGTGTAAGAGGAAAGGTTCCAAGATGACTTCATTGATCAAATTTAAATTTAAATTAATGTAATATAATTTTATGGGATTGATAAAAATAATATATAAAAGTTAAAGAATTGTAAAAATTTGTGATATGTTATTTTGAATTTGGTGTGGCAGAGAGTTTCCTGAATGGGTCCTACGGCAGCTACTCTCTCTGTCTGTCTCTCTGTTTGTGTCTCTGGTCTGTTGCTGCTGCTGCTGCTGTTTTTCCCACTGCCACAACTTACTTATCACTTACCCTCTTTTGCCTTTTACTTTAACAGTGTAATGTGAAAGTTTGGTATGAAAATCAGGGATTTTCATTCAGTGAAAACTTTACTTACACTTTATTTTGTTCATTCTCTTTCCATTTTCTTTTCTCTTAATTCGGTCAATTCATCGATGTCACATCCACATATCTTTATCCTCGGCGATTTTCTTATCTGCTTCACATCCACACATTTTCTATTCAAGGATCTTCTGCTGCATCACTTTCTCACTTCCATCATTCTTCATCTTCTTCTTCTTTACTGCTTCTTATTATCTTAATCAATTACAAAAGTCATTCTATTTATTATACCATCATTTATCATTATATTTTATTATAAGAACAAAACATTATTAATATATTTTAATTCAATTCTAAATTTTATCGTAAACCTCCATACAAATATATTGGCTTATAAAAAAAATTATATTTCTATGGAGAAAAAATAAGACTGGTGCCCAAAGCTATATATACATGGAAGTTTTTGTTATCAAAAGACTACCGGTCATGGAAGGAATTGACCTAAGGTTGATCTTGTTACTGGGAATTTATTAAAATAATCTATTAACAATATGTTTTCCGTAAAAACAACAAAATATATAATATCAAAAGTATGGACAGGGATATGTATTCTTCTATACATTTTGTCATTTATTTTGTAAAGTTTTTTATCATATCTTTATGTGTTAAATTATTATTAATTTAAAGGTTAAATATGTTTTTCGTCCTTAAGTATCACACGATTTTGGTTTTAGTCTCTATTCGAAACTTTGATGATTTTTAATCTTCATAGTTTTGAAATTCTTACAATTAGTCCTTAAAATTGGACGGCATTAACTTTTAGTAGATGTGGCTAACGACCAGCCCACGTGTGATGTCACCTTTCGCTGACTACTTTTAATTGACGTGGCAGTAAAAGTGTGGTGGTCGGTCGGCCTGGTGGGTGATCGGTCACTCGATTTGGTGGTCGGTCGGCCTGGTGGGTTGTCGGTCACTCGGTCTGGTGGTCGGTCGGCCTAGTGGGTCCTATTACAATCAACAGAACAATGCAATAGAAGCGGACTATATAAAAACCAAACAGTGTTGGGCAAAGACCGAACAGTTATGGTGACGGTTGGAGTTAAATATATGAAAGACCGAACGGTGATGGGCAAAGACCGAACGGTTATGGTGACGGGTGAAGTGCAATATATGAAAGACCAAACGGTGTTGGGAAAAGACCGAACGGTTATGGGCAAAGACCACCATGCTGACCACCAGACCAAGTGGCCGACCACCCATCAGGCCGACCGACCACCCATCAGGCCGACCGACCACCACACCTTTACTGCCACGTCAATTAAAAGTAGTCAGGTGGCATGACAAGTTGGCTGGCCGTTAGCCACGTCAAACAAAAGTTAACGCCATCCAATTTTAAGTATTAATAGTAAGAATTTCAAAACTATGAGGACTAAAAACCATCAAAGTTTCGAATAGGGACTAAAACCAAAATTGTGTGATACTTAAGGGACGAAAAACATATTTAACCCTTAATTTAATACTTAGGTTCATAAATAAACATAGTATAAGATCTATTGAACATATAAAGAAATAGTAAAAAGATAAAGAAAACAATACGTAAATTAAATTATATAGAAAAAAAATGATAAAGTGTCTAAAATAAATTATTGATGTAATTAAAGAAAATTATAAAATACTTAAATATATATAATAGTTGTGTAACTAGCTCTTCCTTATGACTTATCTGTGTTTATATATAATATCAATTTTAAGTGCTCATAATAAATGTATAATATTTATAATATCAAATTTAATTACTCACAACCTTGTGATATATTTCATTTAATTTTTACCATTAATAATCATGATATTTAATATCCATAGTTGATAATTTGATTTTGTGATTTTTCTAATACTATGGTCTTCATTCTTAAATAAAACTAAGCAACTGATTGTTTTGAAAGAGATATTATTTCGAATAAAACCGCTATTAACACAATGTAAACCTAGAGCTGTCAAAACGGGTCACCCGGTCCCGATCCGGCTCGGTCCACCATGGGTTGGTCATTTAGTGAGTCAACCCAGAGTGTTGCTTCCTCCACCACCACCAAATGCTCCATGCACCATCCCATACCTAATTTGCCCTTCTAGTAAAATGGATATCAACATTTGTTTCACCTTCAACGGATGTTGATATCCATGAACGAATGTTCACATCCGTATAAGGTTACATCTTTTAATTTTTTTTGTTATTTTAGTTTATTGTTTTTATTTTAGACTTTATTTTATTAATGTTTTTTATTTGTATATATAAAAAAAACCAAAAAATTTAAATACTTTATTCAAGTTGATTCTTCAAGGATGTAGACTGTTCCCCACCCCGTGTAATCAGTTTCTCCAAAATCTTAATTTTCTCAAGAATTTTTCTATAGCTTCTTGGAGTTTCTGTTCTGCATCTCTCGTTAGAGACTCATGCAACAAATGAAGTTCCGAGTGTCTTGTAGCAGTTTCCTCTATATCTCTTCCTCTAATGACAAGATTTTCTTCAGAAGCTTTAAGTTCTCAATTATATCACTCTCTCTCAATTCAACAACCCTGAGATCACTTTCAGTGCTTTGCAATTTACCTTGTGTTAGGTTTAAGTCATCCCTCAAAATTTCCAATAGGTTTTCTTTCTCAGCAAGCTTCTCATTCAAACTGCTAAAAGCATATTCTAACTTCTTCTTTTCATCCGTCATCGAATTTGGAGAATCTCCCTACACCAGAATCTCCTCCACTTTTCCACGTGGCGCGAAGAACGGAGCTCTCGAGGCTGCAACCGCATCGCGACAATCCGATCAAAGAAACTGATTCCAATTCAGATTTCGTATCTTGTCCCTTGGCCTTGGACGAGAACGCAGACAGGAAAACCTCTCTAGTGGAAGTTCCAACGCGCGGCAACATCGAATTGAGCTCGGACATGCCACGAATGTTGTCACTATTAGTGATAGCGGGATTGAGGGCTAGGAGCTTGGACGAGCAGGCCGCGATGCCGGCGCTGGCACGACGGCGGCGGTGGACACCTTGTAGCCAGCGAACGAGTGCGATGTCGGAAGAACGGTTAAGATCGTACTCGATCTGTTCAACGACACCCAGGGAAGAAGTGGTGTTCCTTTTGAGATCTACGGTTGGTTGCAGCCGCTTAGCTCCGCCGCCTCTGTGAAACGACATTATGCGTCCCGACGAGTTGCGATCGGCGGTCTTGCGGCTTCCGAACGTAAACTGCCTCAACGCTTTCTTCACTCTAGACATTTCTTCTTCTTCCTCTTCCAACTTCAAGTGAGGATTCCTTTCACGGATATGCGAGATCCGTCAACGAAAATCAAGATTCATTCAAGGCCGAACGGATCTCCCATATCCGTTTAGGCAACCAACCATCTATGGAGCTAACTCAGTGACAATGGAAGCATCAAAAACAGAGAAGGAAACGGAAATCACAAACAAGAAAAGTATTAGGAGGAGAGGAAGAAGAAAGTGAAAGAAGAAAATAAAGTTTCTGCGAGGGTGTTGGAGTGTGGGATTGCCATAGTGAAAAAAGGGAAATAGGAAGAGAAAAAGAAGAGAAGATTTTATGGTGTGGGGGTGTGGGAGCTAGGGCAATGAAGAATGAAAGGAAGTAAGATTAGATTAGAATTTTAGATTAAAATAATTAAAAATAAAAATAAATATTTAAATAAGGTCAATTTTGGAAATAAAAGAAAGTTGTGGAGGTGCGGTACCAACCTGTGGTAGTGGAGGGAGTAACCCTCGCCAACCCAACCCGGCTCATTTATTAGTGAGACAGAAAAATTTGAACTTAGTCTAACCCACCACAGGTTGGTGGTAAACGGGTTGGCTCACTAGTTCACTTAATTACAATTTTTTTAAATAAAAAAATTTTACAAACTTTCTATAATTCAAATCTAAACAAATTTTACTCCCAAATTTTATTCCCAACATGGGTGTTTAATTAATTTTGAAAATAACAAATTTAAATAATTTTTTCAAGCAAAAAAATAATAATAAATATTTTTTTATAAAATTAAAAATAAATTTTAATAAAATAAAATTAGATAGGTGGGTTGTTGGGCCAACCCAGTCCACCACGGGTTCAACTCGCATGAGCTGGGTTTAAATGAGTCGTGTTTAAATCTGATTCGCATAAAAAAAATACAATTTTTTCAAACCCAATCCGGCTCAAACTCGTGGTGAGCTGAATTGGCTCGCGGGTTGTAACGCATTTTGACAGCTCTATGTAAACCCCTACCCTAAAAGCAAAAAAAGAAAATTATTTGTATCCCTTTAAAAAAATCAAACTTTATATGATCGTGAATTTTCTTTTAGTAAATAGTGATAAGCTTTTAGTTTATAAATTATGAGATTATAGATAACCTTATTTATTAAATTAGAAATATTTAGTAAAGTGGTTAAATATTATAAAACTATTCAAATTATACATTAAATTTTATTGACAGAAATAAATCTGATGATATATTTAAATTATTGATGAATTTAAAAATTTTAATTACTGAAATATTATCAAAATATTTAAATATATTGGTAATAAAATATGTATTATTAATTATTTTTTTGTCGGTAATTAAAATTTTAAAATCTGCGATAAAATTTGTCAATAATTTAAATTTTAAAACCCATCGGTAAAATCTTTGTTTATTATTGAAAGTGATGTTAGTAACTTTTTTAATATACATTTTTAATTATTGATATTTATTTATTTATTTAATTTTTTGTGTCAATTACTAAAGAATATACACAACTTATGAAAGGAATAAGGTCCATTAACTGAACATTAATATAAGAGTATGTAGTATTAAAACTCATTGAAAAAGGCATCACGTGTTCAGAATGCAGAATGAGATGATTGGAAATCACCCATTTCTTACTAAAGACTCTTTATCATAGAAAAATATTGAGACATAGTCATCGTTCCTTGTTGGCAAGAAAAAATAGTTTTCTTTAACTAGGAGACTAGAGGATCATTACTTTGCATATGTGTTGAGTTTAAATCTTCCCATAAGGCAACAACAGTTAAAGAGTAAAGGCTTAATAGCATTGATGGTCCTAATTTTTGTCAGATTTGTTCAAAATGGTCATATTGTTTTTAAAATGTTCAATGTAGTCCTAAAGATTGTAGTTTGTGTTCAATTTAGTCCTTTTTGCAAACGTCGTTTAAATCGTTAATGACCAGCTGTCCAACTGTGCAAAACCCATATGAGATGGCATTTAACTGCCTATGTGGACACTTTAAGACACAATGAGGTGGATTTATTGATTTTGAAAGTATTTTTTTTATACTACCTCACCTTCATTGCTAGCGCCGTCGCGACACTACCTCACCAGCATCAACACACACCTACACGAAAAGGACCTAGAAATGCGACCTAGCAGCAATAGCAACAAACCACTTCTTCTTCATAGCACAAGTAGTGCCTACCTTGTCACCACTATCTCAGGTCACCACCGTCATCAACACAGCAAGACCTTAGTGTCACCACCACTATGCGAACCCTAAAATTGCAGAGTCGCAATCTCCTTCTTTAATGCTTTTAATAATAGTCATATGAAAAAAATATCTTTTAACTTTATTTAACATGTTCCCATAACACTTATAACAGTATGAAATTAAAAGAATACTATGTAGTTTAAAATTTTCAAATGTTATGTGGAGAAATTCCAATAGAAAACTCGAAAAAAATTCACCTTCGCAATTAAAACTGAAATCACAAACTTAACAATAACAAAAAAAGAACTTAATCAAATATTAAACCTTACACCAAACGATATATGTTAATACAAATATTAATTTAAGGATATGTATATAAGCCACGTCGAAATTCTCACTGATAGAGTTGGCATCCGATTATTACAATCATAGATTTTGTAGTTAGGAAAGCTTAAACATATAATTTTTTTTTACAAGAATAAGAAAAAATATATTTATAATTTGCAAGGGATGGAAAGTGTAGTTTTTCTTCTTTATATATTCTTTATATAATATAGTGAAATGAGTAAAAAAAAGGTAATTTTTGTTAACCAAGAACAATTTAATTTGTTTATACTGTTTTTGGTAAAAAAAAAAATCGAAAATCTCATACCACAAAGAAAAAAAAGAAAAAGGGTTGCGAGGGTTTAGGGCTGGGTTTAGTACTTTCACTTTCTTTCTCTCGCCAGTCATAGCATCACCAAGCTTCTCCACATACCTGCAAATTCATCCCTAATTTGCGCCGCAAGGAAGAAGAGAGAAGAGGCGCATGAGATCCCTTTTTCCTATCTAAAACCCTAATTTTGAGTGGAGAAGGGGCTGACACGTGGCAAGGCCTTATTGGCCCCATCCACCTCACTACGCCTTAAACACGTCAGTAGTTAAATAGCATATCATTCACTAATTGCACAACTGAACATTTGGCCGTTAACGATTTAAACGGCGTTTGCAAAAAAGACTAAATTGAACACAAATTACAATCTTTAGGACTACATTGAACATTTTAAAAGTACTAGGACCATTTCAAACAAACTTGACAAAAATTGGGACCATGAGTGCTATTAAGCCAAGAGTAAACGATAGTCATAGCAATATATTTGGTAATCGAATTGAGAACTCAAGATTGAACGATGCTACTGTTCCTTTTCCACAAAGATCAATGGGTTAGAGAAGGGAGCCATCGAAACCCATTTTGTTCTTGGATTCAAGAGCGATAGTGACAACACATCTCCAAGGGCCAAAATTTTCACATTTAAAGGAGTAGAAACAATACTTTGACTAGGATGATCACCATGGTGGATGAAGAAGAAATTGTAGGGATCCAAAGGGGTAAAAATATCATAAGCCATGGTGAACAGAGATAAAAAAAGGTTGCAGAAGGACTATTAACAAATTGATAGCATACTACGGATCTCAAACACAAGAGAAAGAGAGATAGATAAAGAAGAGAATTTTATTGAATGTGCACAACTGATTAGAGAAAAAGGGAGATATAGAGAAAAACATAAAAATGGAAACTAAAACTGAAAGTTAGCAAAGTAACTGATAGAGAGGTATAACAGAAACATTATCATGATTTAGCTTATGCTATGACTGAGCAACAATATCGAGCACATGCTCCCATACAAGATCCACTCTAGTCTCCACCATAGTCTTCACCATAAGCTTTACCACAGACTCAATCATAGGCTAAACTAGGGGCTCCACCATAAACTCCAGCACAAGCTCCCAAACAGGTTCCCCAATAGGCTCTAAAACAAGCTACGCAACAGGTTCCACAAGTTGTTGCACAACAACCTTCACAAGCTTAAAATTGAATATAGATAATCATTATTCCTATCTTAGGCACCAATAAGCTTATGAAGATAAAGTTGTTGTAATTTTGTGCCAATTGTTTTCTCCTTACTAAAGATTATATTAAAATTTTATTGTAATTGTCTACAATTAGATACATCATGATAAGTTATTTTCCAATTTAAAAAGCATCAACAAAAACACAAATCCTGACTGTTTTTATCAAACATATGCTCTGTCAACATAAATAATATTGAGTTCATGCATAAGTAATATTCAATAGCATTTTCCATCATTAACAAATAAATATAAATAGTAATAAATAATTTATTAGTATAAAAATCATGTTTATAGTCGGTATATGAATATAAACATGCATTATATTTATTAACAAAAATAATATTTTTTTACACAATAAATAATATTTATTAATATATGATTTCTTATTTTTATTAATAAATTGATATTATGGAAAGTAGTGCAATATTGTACTAAGAGACCCTAGTGAATGTCTAATTTCTTTTTCAAAAAATTACAAGAAAAATATAATTAACATAAAAGTCAACATTTATCTAAAAAATGGTATTAATTTTGTGTCTAAAAAAATAAAAATACTATAATAACAATGTTAGATGTAACTAATAGTATAGAGTATATATTAACGCTAAATGGTACATTATATTTAAAATTTTGATATAATATTAGTTGAATGAAATATGCTTAATAACAACATATCCTTTAAAATTTAAATATTTATAATATATAAGTCGACAAAAATAATGTGACACTATTGACGTTAATTTAGTATTTGATGGCATACAATGATAATCTTAAAAAATATAGGTTTAATTAATAATTTGATTCATATATTTAGTTTCATGATTTAATTTTGTTCCTCTATTTTTCTTTCTACTTAATTGAGTTTTGATATTTTTTAAATACAGTAAATTTGTTTTTATTTGCTAACAACGTTTATTAAAGTAATGTAAATCTAGAAAAGGGATGAATAAAGTTTGAAAATAAATTCAAAAACTACATTCACAAATATACAATTGTAAGTTAGTTAATTAATTAAGGTTAAAATATTTAGTTGATTCTTGTATTTGTTCGAAAATGTCAAGTAGTATATTTTGATTGGTCTTAATTCACCTCTTAATTTTGAAAATGTGGAACAATTAGACATTTTCTGTTATTTTCTGTGAAACGAAGTTTAAACATGATAAGGTGGGAATATGTATGAATTATGTGTCATTTCATTTTAAATGGTAATGTAGATGATGTGCTTCTTGTGCCTTTTTAGGGAGAGCATTGTGTTTGCCCTAACATTTTAAGGTGCAGGGTTTCAAAGAAGAGGTTGTCTTCCTCATTGTGGTTTGATGAGATGAGGTACATCTAGGTCTCATTCTTGTTCGCCTTACACATGTAATGGTTGGGGGATGCAGAATACTAGCATGTCTTCTCATGGTGGTAGGACGAGAAGGTTAGGTGTGTATTACACTCTGTTACAAGGGATTGATATTGATTCATGTGGTGGAGATACTATTGAAGGGGCTTATGTTGCTTCAGTTTGTTATGGTTGATTTCTTTGTAGGCAAGAAGTTATGTTGTGTCCAATCTTCCTGCAGACAAAACATCCTTTTCAAAACCCTCCTTTCTTAATTCAATATCACACTTCTTTATTTCCCATGACTCTAGTCTTATCTTTTTCTTAGGTCTTCCACACAGTACTTTTTTCCTTGGTTGTAAGATATCAGGATAAAGTAATTTCTCACACTTTTTAACCGTTAATAGGGTAGATTATTAATGTGTAGGTTTTTTCATATGTTGACTTCCTGAACCAATGATAAATGAAATTCTCTTCATTTATATTAAAAATTTTATTGCAGTCAGGGCGTAACAGTAAGGAATACCATTTATGCTCCATTTTTTGCATCTACGTCCCATTTTCTCAATGTTGAACACAAACTGCTCCCCCAATTTGTAAGGTGTGTCTGACTTCAAATAACTTCTCTACTGATCACTTATGATGAATATATAAACTCACATTATAGCTAACAGAAACAGATCCATAAGCACAACAATTTTTGAAGTGGGACCTAATTGTGTTTAATTATACAAAATAGAGTACCAACTTCAAATACTTAAACTACAATGAGAACCAACAATTCACTTCCTTAGTATCTAATATTTCGTTAACCATGATTCTTTTTGAAGTCTGTTTACAACAACATTTGCTATAAGTAAAATATGCTCATTCTCATATCTCCAATTGTTGTTAATAACTCACCTCTATATACTTGTATTTCAGAAAGCACCCATCCAATCTAATGATAGGTCTACATGATATGAAATTGTCCTTACATGCCTTCCAACATGCATAGAATCTCCTTAATATTACGTCACAACATCACCTTAACTTTGACCTTTATTATAGAAGATGGATTTTTTCTTAAGAGCTCATGTGAATAATCATATATTCTTCTGAATTGTTCTTTGAATGACCCCTCAATATGGTCTGATACAATAGCTTTAGCCTGAAAAGCCATATTTCTATAGATACCTATATTTTATTTCCTACTCATTTTGTCACGGATGTCCATCACCTTCATATGTTGGTTTTCTCTAATTGTCTTCTCTATCTTCTTACTTAGCCACTTGGATTTTACGTTAAAATCTCTATTACAGCTATGATAATCAATTATTTCCTTATTTGTCATGACTTCGCTACAGACATATAAACACAATAACCATACCATTTACATTTTCCCTTTGCACCGAAGCATTTCATTGTAACTCTCTTTTTATCATTCTTAATAATTTAGACCAAATTCTTACACATTTTCAAAATTAGAGACTCAATTCAGACAAATTAAAATGAATAATCAAATAACACTCTCTTAGTAGGAATGAACACTATAGCTCATAGGTTACAACTTCACTTAGTGAATGATTTTACAATATTCACGCTCTCAATCCAATTTCTCTAAACACTATTGATGTGACAATTTCTCAACACTTTGGTCTTTTTATATTCTCTTGTTCGTATTATTTTCGTAAGGCTTTGTATTTTTTATAAAGTTGTTGCATTTGATAGCCTTTGAGAATTTGAATTTCAACTCTTTATTTGTAATCTTCTTGATATGGAATTAGTTGATCTATTTCTTCAATTTGATTTTCAGTTTGAATCTTCAACTTCATTCAAGACTTCAATTTCAAATCAACTTGTGTTCTTCAGGAAATCTTCTTTCCTTTTATTATTAAGCTCAAACTTGGTTTAAATTATGCTCTTTTCAATGTTCACAACTTGATTTTGCATTTGAATGGTTAGAGCAATAAGATTATTCAATCAATCAACCAATTCATTCATCATTCACATAAAATATTTTCTTAATGTTCATATTGTTTGAATGTTTGTTTTCAAAACTTTTCCTCTTCTAGAATGCAATTACAATAAGATAATTTTCATAAACATCATAGTTCATATCATTAATTCTCTATTTTAACACTTATATCAATTTGCTTCATAAACAGAGATCAAAACCTATATTAGACATCAAAGCGCATTATAATTGTTTCAACTATTTAGGTCATCTTCCGCCTTGGTCGTCTAATGGCTTAAGCCGCCTTAGGTCGTCTAACACCTTATCATCTAACAAATGACTTAGGTTGTCTAGAGACTTGGGTCGTCTAATACTTTAACCTGGCCAACACATTTTGTACTCATATAACACATTGAGATCTACTGTTTAGACTCGTATATTGCTTAAAACTTGGTTTTTGCATATACTAGACTTCCAACTTATTATACTACACATAGTATTTAACTACATAGGTCAAGTATTCAACCTTGATATATCTGTTAGACGTTCTCTCTTAGTCATCTAACAACTTCACTTTTAACCAAAGGCTTACTCGCCTGGTATAATATTTTGCTATTATCAAAACATTATTAGTTATTACGGTTTGTCTAATTTAATATTGTTAATGAAAAAAAGAAAACAAATTCTTCTCTCTCGCTATTGCAAGTCTTTTCTTCTTCCTTTTCCATATTTTCTTACCTTCCAACAACACGATTTTTAAATTCCTAATCCTCCTCCAACATTTATAGCTTTCTGCATTTTTGAATGGTCATCATATTAGCACAACCTCCGAGAAAGTCCTAGTCTCTAGACAACTTCACTCTCCTCTTCTTGAAATGGGGAGCCAGTGGCAAGAAACACACCAATGCATTCCACCACTTCCGGTTTTTATACACTTTTTGTTCTTCTTCACAAACTAATTTTTCTTCAAATTCATCTACTCATTAGCTTATTCATCCTCAACTTTCCATAAATACAAATCGTATTGGTTCTAACTAGTTGTGGTAGTGTTGGGTCGATGTTAACTGTGTCCAAAGATGACAACTTACTGTTGTCTTTAGAGGACTCTTCTTATGCAAAAGAGTTTGAGATTGAATTGGTCTTAGGTTGAGCATCTTAGGCCCTTCTGAGTCACACCACCATGTCCATACTCATTGTGATTCTCCTTATGCTAGGATTTTCACTACCAAGGTTTTTCCTTCTTCATCATCACCTTCCTATTCTTCCTCTTCCACTCTTAACATCATTGTTGGCACCAATAGAGCTACTAACTTGTTACAAATATCTTACTTTGACCCCGACTTGTTGGGAATAATTCAAGTGTGAGTTTAAGTCTTATATTGGATAGAAATGACAAATTTAAATACCATATAAGAAAAAATACCCATAAACCCAATCCCTTGAGGTTTTAGGTTAAAAGTAATGTTAATCCCTTATGTGGACTGACTCAGGTCATATGTATATAATATATCCCCAATAAACCCCCATTTGAAAGAATAAAAGAACTCATCGGTGGTTGGTTCGTCAAGTCACCGTACACTTGAAGAAAAATATACCATATGAAAGGGACTCGCCCTTGAGGAAAGGTTAATAGAAATAATTCAAATATCAATTTAAGTTTCACATTAAATATAAATGAGAAAGTTAAATATCATAGAAGAAAACAATTTATAAACTCAATGTCTTGAGGTTTTTTTTGTTAAAAGTAATATCAATTTTTTTGTACTAATTGGACTCAAATCTCATTTATAAAATATTTCCCGATAAACCTCTCATAAAAAGAACATCACGACTGACATGCTTACCTCCTTGGATCTAGGATCGCCCACAATTTATTGTATACTCTCCACCGTTTTCTCAATCAACCTTGTTATTGATGTTGAAGCCCCGAAAGCTCTAGGATTGCTTCTTTGAAAATGGTGTGGCAGGGAATGAGGATAAGAAAAAGGGGGAAAAGGAAGAAGAGAAAAAGTGCAGAGGCAAGGGAGAAGAAAAAAAAACATACAAAAGAAAATTGACTCTGCAATCAATTTGATGATGTTATTTACGCTAAGCGTGAAACTTATAATAACTGTAACTTCCTTTTTTTCATCCACTAGTGCAGAATTGGGCTTTAAAGTCATCCCGTAGACGTCGGACCATAAAATAACCAACGTAAATTATTGACTGGAGACATTTTCGTAAATAAGTGGGCATATAGACGTCTGTTAGGCGGGGCCTCGACGTCCATAATATTATAGACGTCGAGACCCCCATTAACAGACGTCTATATGCCTGACAGGTAGGTGAAAAGTCATTTTTTTCAGCCTTAGAGACGTCCGATCCCGCCACCCCGACATCTATATTCGATTATAGACGTCGGTGCCCCTCCCAACAGACGTGTATATGTCTAACAGGTAGATAAAAAGTTATTTTTTTTCGCCGTGAGACGCCGGATCACGCCATCCGACGTCTAAATGGCCTGATGAAAATTTGTTTTGGACGTCATATTAGTGAAGATCCCGACGTCTAGGCCAGAATAGACGTCGGTTCAACTGGGGAGCCGACGTCTAGTTTGTTGTTAAATCATACATCAAACCCGCTGTTACGAGCACCACTTCATCGTCTTCCTTCTCGCCTTTTCTCTCCGCGGCATTGCTTTTCCAGGTGCGTTTTTGTCTCTTTTGAACCGTTTAAACGTACGTTTATTCCGATTATATTAGTCTTTGCTTGATTATCTTTCACTTGAACCGATTAAAATGAGTTTTTGTTGTGTTTAGGTGCAGTTTTTCTCGTGTCTTTGGGTAGCGTTGTACCGCATTCTCTCTTTGTCAGTTTCCTCGTAAGAAAAGCTTGCGTCTTTTGGATGTCTTATAGCATTTCAACCCAAAACCGAACTTCGGTCCTTGCCTAGTTCTATTGTCACTGTTTGTTTTCATTGGCGGTTTTAATGGAACTAGGTAAGGACCCAGATTCGGTTTTCGGTTGAAATGCCCTAAGAGATCCAAAAGACGCAACCTTTTCTATGACGAAACTAGCAAAGAAAGAAGGTACTACTACGCTACTCAAAGACACGAGCTGCAGTAGACGTCGGTTAATGCAATGTCTGACGTCTAAGGGGCTCCATAGACGTCGGACATTGCATTATCCGACGTCTATGTAGCCCTTTAGACATCGGACATTGCATTAACCGACGTCTATGGAGCCCCTTAGACGTCGGGGTCATGCAGTAACCGACGTCTATAAAGACGTCGGACCTGTTTGAGTCCGACGTTTGATTAACGTCACCCATAAAGACGTCGGTTCTAGAGCTGACGTTAAAAGGCCAAAATAACAAACGTTAAATGCCCTTTCTACACTAGTGATCTCTATTAAGGAATAACACATTAATTTATTTAGACAAATAAGTTCTTCAATTTCTAACAAGTCTATCAAATTCTAAACTATTACCATTCTCTTATTCGATTCAATATTTCTAGACTGACTTTTTTAATGGTCATCACTTAAAAAGATATATGTGTGTGTAAAAATTGAATTCTTAACAAGAAGATTTTTTCTTTCAATCCGTGATTTTAAGTTTGAATTGTTGTTAAACGATATTTCTGAAATGGTATAAACATTTGTATTCCAATAAACAATTACCATACTTTTGTAAACATGAGCAATTTGATCTAAAATTAAACATATAAGACTCACATTATCATTTGTTAACTTTTCCTAGTGAAATAAAGTTACATGAGGAACAAATACATTTATAATAAATAATTTTACAGTAATAATGTGAATGCAAAAATTTTAAATTGAAGATAGTTAAAAAAGAAGAGGTAATCTTTTAAGTAAATGAGAAAAGGGAAAGAAGATTAAAGAGATGCACTGAAAGACAAATCATTGTGTTGATAGTCATAACTTGAGACATTTTTATACAAGTGAATGTTTTACAAATGTATTATTACCTTTATTTTACCTGCAATGTCCTCTTTATAATGCTTCAATGATAGTTAACATTTTCAAAAATACAAAACTTCCTTAAATCCAATTTACATCGAAGTTGCCCAAGTGCTACCAACATGTGTAATGTTCTCTTTTAATCAACAATGTTGGTTTTGAACTTTTTTCGTCTAATAATTGCTTTGTCGATTTTTCTTCATGCTCCTCTTAAGTTACAACTTTCTTGAAGAGGTCAATTGTAATCGAGTTTAATTTTGACCGACAACATCTTACATTCAATAATTATAAAATGGGTTCCCATATTTGCAGCTTAATTAGACCTTAATAGAAAATAATGTCGGTCATCACTCTCATTATTAAAGAGAAAGAGCCAAATCTTTTTTTTTTTCTTTTGCTTGAAAGAAATTTTATATATTAAAAGATATATAAGTTATACAAGATGATACCACAAACGTGACAAATAACCAAGTTAACTAGTACTTGTCGGGTAGAAGGAAACCATCCCTTCCCATTCTTTTTAATCTACCAAAATTATAAGGGTAATCAATCTATCAATGAATACGTAAACACAAGGGATTAAAAAAATGCTATTTTTACGTTAAGTATAGCATGAATCATAAAACTCATTATATTAGTTGTTAAAATTAATCGGATAATATTACTAACTTTGCTATAAGCCCAGCAATATTAACATTATTTAGGAGATGCTCCAAAGCTTAAAAAGGAGAAGAAAAGGTTCTTTTCTACGTTAGTTAACGTATATTTGAACTTCATCAACTAAAGATTCTATGACTAACTATAAGGCTCTGTTGTTTTGAGTGGATTTGAGAGGATGGATTTGAGGGGATTTGAGAGGATTTGAAGATAATTTTTTTTGTCGTTTATTTGAGTGAATTTGAAGGTAAATAAAAGTGAATTTGGAAATATTTTTTTTTAATTTGTCATGTCAATACAATTCTATACTAATTCTCACAAATTTTATTTCCAAATTCACTCTCATTTACCTCCAAATTCACTCAAATAAACGACAAAAAAAATTATCTTCAAATCCTCTCAAATCCCCTCAAATCCATCCTCTCAAATCCCCTCAAAAGAACATGGCCTAAAGGATTGCAATAGCTTCATCCAACTAATCCATGTAATCATGACAATTAACAAGTGGTTTATAAAATTTAGAACAATCGCATTTAACTAATTAAGAAAACAAAACATAGATTTTTGAGATAATAAAAACAAGCTCTTTACTAGAAATTTAATTAAGATTTCCTTTGAAAGTAAAAGCTGAACACAAAATCCGATGAGGTGCCCACAGTTTGAGTATGAAAAAGGACTATCTTCTTGAAGTGTAGGTAGCAAGATATGATTTAATATTCCATTGCCTAAAATGAAGTGCCAGAAGAAAAATGAAAAAAAAAAGAAAAAGTTGAATGTGAGAAGAAAGATTGTGAAGAAGTTAGAGGATGGAGAGAAAGAGTTGATATAAAATAATCAAGTGGATACATATATAGTTATATATCTTACACTTGAGGGAAAAGGAAAAAGAAAAAGAAAAGAAAAGAAAAGAAAAGAAAGTCTAGTAGTAGTAGTATGGTTGGTGACGATGGTAGAAATGGTGATGGTTTTGTGTGCCCTGTGTGGAGGGCATGTTGGTAGTATTGTAGGAAGATTGGGGTGTGGAGGGTCCAGAATCATGTTCAGTTTGGCATTCCATGTTCACCCCAAAAAGCCTAAGTACCCTTGAACTCGAACTTGAACTGGGACTGTTCCCCTCTGCTATGCTCCTTTCTCTCTGACCTTGGGACCCTCTTCCTGTAACATTGCAACACGTGCATTTCTCAGTACCTTCATCAAACTAACCCATTCAATTCAAAAATAAACACCATCCATGAACATCACCACTAACAGACTAAACGCCACCGCATGTTTTTCTCAACCTCCCCGCTTATGCCGGAAAGGTTGGTTTTTTTTTCCTTATAAAATTTATTCAAAGACAATCGGCGCGTGTGCTTCACGTGGGTTTCGGCAATCTAAAACAGCTTATTTGCCTCCTCGCAAATCCCAATATAAAACCACATTTCTCCCGATTAATTGGAAGGTAAACTTCACGCACTTCCACAAGAATGTAATTATTTCATCATCTTGTCCTTTTTTTTTTCTTTTTTTACAACAAAAAAAGAAGCAAGTACGGTTCGAAATAGGAAAAATAAACCCGAAAAGAAAAAAAAAATCCAAGGAATTCTTCGAAAGGATATTGTACCCAAGGAAATCCAAAAAAAAGGCAGTGTTATTTATGAAAGGATGGATGAATTACAATTTATATTCTTTCTAAAACACAGAAGAATTGTAATGCTATTTTACTCTCTCTCTCTCTCTCTTTTTATGTCTCAGTGTAAAGTGTTTGATTGTTTTTAACAATGTTAATGAAGTATTAAATGTTGTTTACCATTTATTAAAATAAGGTGAGAAATATGGGTTAAAGAAGAATCTAAGTGGTATATGGCGGATAAAAAAGTTTGTTACATGTTTTTAAAAAATTTAAATATTATTATAGTATTTGTTAGACAAAACCTGAATGGCAGAAAAGGAGATGAGAAAAAGTATTTAAAAAACTAAAATAGGTGAAAGTGAGGAAAGCAATGATAAATGTTTTTTGGAAAATTATTCTTTTGTAGAAAAATAGATTAAAGAGATAAATTATTTATTTGGATTGAAGAGATAGAGCAACCTGCATGAAGACAGTCATATTGGTATGGCAAGGGCTGATGATTATGCAGCTGCTGCTGATGCGTAGGATAAGGATGCGCAGAATAGAATCCTCTGGTCCATCCCAAACCAACACCAGTGGCGCCGCCACCCTCATTCTTACTACTCCCGTCGCCACTCTTCCCGTGCCCCACCGCCCTGCCGCTAACGTGCACCGGCGATGTGTCGCCGTGTCGCCGGCGTCTCCATCCGATGAATAGGCGGTGGGCGTCGGCGCGGTGGCGCTCGAACAAGACAACGTCGCCGGCGTCGAGGCGCTTGTCCTTGACGTAGCGGCTCCACCCTTTGGTGAGCACGTAGCTCTGGCTGCTGTTCCAGTAGGAGTAGCGAAACCGCCAGCACTTACCCGACTCGTCCTCGAAACTCAATAGGAGCCCCTTGCACTCGCCCGAGTCGCCGCCACCGCCACCGCTGAGAGGGAAGTACTTCTCGGCGTGCTGCTTGGGGATTACGAGGCGGTTGAGCTTCCCCACGTCGCTGGGAGTTAGAGGCTTCTCGAACATGGGTTCCTTCTCGTCTTCCGTTTCCTCTTGCTGTGTAGTGGTTGTTGTTTGGTCCTCTTCTTCTTCGTCTTCTTCGACGTCGTCGTTTTGGTGGTTGAGGTTGAGACCCAGAGGGTCTGCGGAGGGCCAGGAAGTGGAGGAGGGATTCGGGGTTGCTTCCATTAAGATGGGTTGCTGCTGATGATGCTGTTGTTGGGGCCACCACAGTGTTGTTTCGGGAAGGTCCATGGAGTAGTGGTTTATCGACATTTTCCAAGTTGTTCACTTCTCTCTCCACTGTGTATGTGAGAGAGAAATAGAGAGAAAAGGTTGATTTGGAATTGAGGATTTTGTGAGGGTACAGATAGCAGAATGAAGAATGAGAGAAAGAGAAAGAGGAAGGGTTTTGAAAGAGGCGTGATGATTATGGTTTGATGTGGGAACTGTGGGAACTATTTGATGGAGCAAGATATGACAAAGAGAGAGAAAGAAAAAGAAAATATTATCTGCCACCATTTTAGTTTTCTTTTCATTTTTTTAACATTAAATATACAATAATTCGAGAAAAACAGAGACACATGTTTCTGTTTAGTTTTTGAATTACTCTTTATATTTTAGCAAAATCTAAAAATACCCCGCCATACACGTAATACTTATTGATTCAAGTTACGTGCGAAACGCGTTACTACATCGAAAAAGTACATCACATTTTTTTAATTCAGAAAGTACATTACAATATCCGACGAAGGATCGACAATGATAACTTATTTTCTATTAAATACTTAATATCCTCGACAACTATTTTTAGTCGTTTTTTTTTTCTGGTTTCCACTCTAATTAAATATTAATGAATAATGACTCTGTAAAATTGTCTGTGTAATTATAAAATATATGGTAATGAGGGATGAATAAGTTGATAGAAATATATAATAGTCCGTGAGACATAGTGAGATTATTAAAAAAGTGAATTATTACTGAATTGGGGCGAACATTTATGTCTATGAAAGGTGAGAAAGAAAGATAGATTGTAGAGGAAAGTAATTTGGTGGAATTAGGGACATCCCATGTTACTAAATTGGCAAACAAATCAAGTATAAAAAAAAGATGGGTCCCTTCTTCTTCTTCATTCCCGGACTAAGTAATCATCATAATCTCAATATGCTCCCTCACTCTCCGATGCTTCTTCTTTTCTCAATCCCATGCCGGCCTAGTTCACCTATTACCCTTTTACTCATTTTATTATTTCCACAACCAATTTCATTTTCACTTTTATTCAACACTGTTGACTTTATTTCATTACCAGTTTATGACTGACGTAAAAGTATCCATTATTAAAAAACTAGTAACAACACGCTTCTTAATTGAAATCGCGATAAAGGGACACTAAAAAGGCAGCAATTTTTTCGCAAAAATCACAACAGTTCTGGTGTAGTTTTCCAGGAGCTACTTTAAGCAGCATGGAATGAATTGTTACTGTCATGTATAGAAATATACCTACATACGACCTTGTTTGTTTTACCAGTTTTTGTGTCAGTAAAAAGATTACATAATGCAATGAGTAAAAGAAAAGAGAGATGGAATTGAAGATGGTCTTGGTTTAAATATAAATTTTTGTTGGTTTTGAGGAATGAATGAAGGTGATATAATTTGGGTGAGGTAAAAAAATGTAAGAGGTGAAAAGGGTTGATTTTAAAATGAGTGTCCAATGAGTTGATATTTCGTGGTTGAGATGGATGAAAGGGTGGCCATTTGATGATTGAGAGGGGAAAATAAGAGAGTGGTCCATGTTTTTGGTTTTTGTATGTTTATGAGGGGCATGTGTGTGCGCAGATATAGGTGCAATTGATTGAGGTATCTAAAAAATGTGGCATTATATATGTTGAGATGAGAAAGAATAGTATTTGCATCACGTGGAAGAGTGAATTATTTGTGTTTGGCCACTCCTAGTGTTTGAATGATAGGAAATTATGAAAATGAATTTGTGAGGGAAGAGAAGCAGAAAAAAAAAAGAAAAGGGATGGATGCATTAGGTTCCCAATGAAGGAAGACGATGAGATAAGATTTGTCCAATAAGAGAAGACAGAAAAAGGGTGTTTGTGTAACGGTGTTTGAATCCCCTCCTCACACTTGAATCTCTCTATTTGTTTACTCATACGGTCCCTTGGCTGTACACCCAATGCACCCTTGTATTAAAATATGCTTCTATTGCATCATATTTATTGGCTTCTTTGGTTAGATTGCGTCTTTTCCATGACTTCAAGACAAAACTCACCTCAATTTCCAGGTAGATTCAGACACCCTTTTCTGCTCCACCAAAGGTTCAACTGTGTGTTCTTTTAGTTTAAGTACATCTTAGAGTCACGCCCATAATTATAGACCCTCCTTTGGCCTTTTCTTACATTTTCTTTCATTGTTAATTCTCCAATACAAACAACCATCACTGTTTCATCTTACTCCAGGTATATATATAAAAATATACTACGTCCTTATAATTCCAATTCATTCCTCTCGTGTCCCTTTGCATCGGACGGTCCACAGCACCACAACAAAAACACAAACACATGGAGTGCAATTAATTCCCAGAAGCTGGAAAGCTTGTTGAAAATTGCACTTGCAGGCTCTGCAAATGATTATGATGAGATCCAGTCGCTTACATGTAAATGCCGAAACCTGAAATTTTATTTTACCGGTTCAAAGATGTTGCTTGCCCCAGTGCAGGAATCCTTAAATATGAAGGAACACACAGGCTGGGGTGGGTGAGGAATCTGCATGTATGCCATGTTGTTGTTGTTTATTTCTGGAAAGAGATATGGTGAACAAGACAAAGTAAATATGAGATATTTAAGGAAACTAGGCTAGGCACTACGACAGAGAAAATAATAATACACTATATCACAGAATTCAGTTCATCTCAATTTCTCATATAAATCAGATTCTTCCTAATACTTTTCTCCAAAAACAAATCATCACCTGCTTCCAAAATTTTAAGACAAAGATATTATAGATTTTTATACATTATTTAATAAAAGCATTTCAGATCTGATTGGAGAACAACATCAATAATACTTGTTGGAACTGTGTGTATATTTTGTCTTAATGATAAATATATTTAAAAGTGCATTGAAAAGTATGTCATAAATTAAGAATTTTATTTTAATCGATTTGGAGAAAGAAAGCAGGCGAACATGGTTTTCTGATAGAGATGCGATGATTGGTTTAAGTGTGTTTTGTATGAGATCGAAGAAAGCGTTCCAGATTGTCATTTGCAAAAGTTCATTGTAGCATTTATGTATTCCAAAAACAACTTGTTAAGAAAAGGCCAAGAACGATGTACGAAATCTATTATCTTTGATACGCATCCTGCACCTGAGTTTATCGCACACCGAGACTAATAAACAACAACGTCTACTCATTTTCAAATTACAGTATAAAATTACTTAAAGTTTAACACAACATTTCTAAATAATATGTGTAATGTATAATATCTCATATATACCAAATCGGACGGCTCTAGAGAAGGAAAAGCAACCAAGTAGTGAGGGAACAACTGAGTCAACAGGTAAAATCGAACTGCTATCATTAGAGACATCCAACCTAATTCAATAAATAAATTTTCTTTACAAGGATTAGTAATTAGGAGTATTGGGTTGAGATTGGGTCGAGACTAAGATTTTACATTTCAAGCTCATGCCAACAACTATAAATATAGGTTAAAGATAAGTGGTAGATGATCGCATTTACTGTACATTTAATACCATTATTCTGAACTTTCGTATGGATTGTTCATTGACTTAAGTATCGAAAAATCTTTGACAAATACACCTCAAAAAAGTGAAATAAAGAGGAAGACAAGAAATTGTTGATAAACGATCACGAAAAAGAAAGATATTTGAAGTAACTCAATCTTACTCTCGAAACATGTGAGTTTTTACAAACATGTTATTCAATTGAATTAAAACATAAAATGTCTAATGTAGAAACAAATTAGTAAAATGTTAATGATTATATATAGTAATATGTTTGCATTGCATGTGGTGGTTTGGAAGTTGAAAAGAGTACGACGATCATGGATGGTAGCTGGAATTAATTTATACGTATGTGAGCGTAAACTTGCAACAAAAAGCAGTAAAGCAGATTGAAAGATGTAGTCGGAAGGCAACGAAATGTGAAACTAGAAATTAAAGTTGATGGCAAAATTCAATAAAATTAGGCTCACGCAATTCCAAATTGGTGCAATTGTTCGTGGAAGATAATTAATCAGTGGGGACCGTAGTCCTTAATGTTGTCGTTGTTGATGGACCATTAACTTTGGTAATAGTGCAGAAATGCAAAGTGGAGGATATGTTAGACTTTGATTACATGGGTAGGGACTGAAGTGCTCCTCAGCTTTCCATTGTCCTTGGACATTCATTATTAATCATCTATCTTATCAACATCATTAGTTTCAGGAGCCTTCATACCATAAACCTACATTGCTCTTTTAACCAATTCTTTTTTATATTACTCTTTTTAATGCTCATTAATCACACACCTTCCCAACCTTTCTTTCTAAATATTACAACTTTTGCTAACAACGTAAGTGATGTTTTGGAAATGTAACGCTATTTCACATGAAACGCATTTAATGTCAAATATTTAAACATCTACATTTCGATCCTTTTTAAAATATGTATACAGTACTTCACTTACAACTAGGCCATGTAATCATATGATTTAAACTGAAAAATAATTCAAATATATGAGTTTACTTTTATACATTACGTGTAATTAGTAAAATTTTCATTTCTAATTAAGTTTAAAAATGTTTTACTTCTAAAGCTAATTGTGAAATTTTATTATCGTCAGTATTATTTTCTTATTAAGTATTATATTTGTTAATGTTCAAAATGAGAATTTAGAGACTGTTAACTATTTGTGGCAACTAGTGGATTAATTTCCTGTTAATCCCCTGTCGATCATGAAATGGATGTTTGATTCAGACATATACCCATGATTTTGGCTTATGAAAAGTAATTTAATAATGAGTTATAACATAATTCTATTGTCGGTATGAACTTCTTTTCTTTTCTTCTTCTATTTCACCATCTTATAATTTATGAGTCTACCAAACACGTTTTTTCAGAGTTGTTTATTTAGATAAAAGCTCGTAGGTCATCTATATATGTAATTTTTTAGCACTAATTTAAATTTAATAAAAAGAGTCAAAATGATAATAAAAATACTTAATTTTTTAAAACACTATCTTTTAACTAATTAATTATTGAAGTCACTCCTATAAGTCTCATCTTTCCGAATAAGATATGATTTTCATTATTGTATATGAAAATAAAATGTTTAATGATAATTCTAGTTATTGTCTATTTTGAACTTTAAAACTTCTTAACGATTTTGTTTTCGAAATAGAAATTTTCAAAAACAATGGAAAGAGAAAAGTAAGTTTAAAATTAAATTATTTTTAATTTTGATTGATTGGTGTGGCAAAAGTAATATATAATTTATAAAATGTTGTAGATGGTCATGTATAAATGAAGGGAAATGAAGATTTAGAGATGGTTAGCTTTCTTAATGTCAATGGTAGGCATGATTCCACTATGAAAGAGGGTGAAAAGCAGTTGATGTTAGGAAATAGTATATAGATGAGACGAAAATATGAAAAACTTGATGAAGTTACATCAACCTGAACTAATTAAATATTCAGCAGAGTATAAGACCTAGGGCATGTTAGTTTTGAAACATACCTTTTTTAAGGAAGCTGTATTATAGCTTCTCAATTTTATATATATTATACCAAACCAAAGGAACTATAAAACATATAACTAATACAAGAAAGAGGGAGAAAAGATGGTTTATGGTGGAATTATTTTTTTCATATATAACCCTATATAAAGAAAATAGTTCCGTTCCTTAATTCCATGTTAATAATTTGTTTAAACTGTAACAATTAATATATCCATGAATAAAAAATGAAGTTAACTATTATTTTTGTATGATATAAGATCGGTAAATTTTTATTTTAGTTTTCACAAAAAAATTCTTTGTTTTTTCATTTTTTTAAAATTTGAAATAACTATTTTTATGTTTTATAAAATGATTGGTTTTAAATTCAAATAGTTATTTTTTATATTCATTTCACATGGACAAATAACATGTATTTTATGAATAACATGTTATTTCTATAAGCTTTTAGATTAAAAGTTCTAGAACTAACTCATAAGATTACATTTTCTACTTTAATATTTTCAATTAGTCTGTGGTATTTATTGATGTGTATTTGTCTTTTATTATCTTTCGATGATGTACCTTTGTTAGGTTAAGTTATAAATTTTATTTCCTAATTCATTATTTAGAAAAGCGATAACATTTATCTAGTGTATTATTAGCTTATTGATAACTACTAAAGCTAACAATACAATAAATAGAGAAAATCTTAATAATAAAGGGAAAATTAACGCATTAAAATGTTTTAAAATCAACTTTTTTGGTCATTATTCTATAACAGAATCATATCTTGGTGAAGTTAAAAATGGGAGGTTTAGGCATCGATTCGTAATTGAAACTTATACTTTAGGAATAGACTTCGGTTGTTAAGACAACCAAAACATGAAATGATTAAAAATAATAATAAAAGTAATAGACTTCAATCAAACACTAGCAAGAGCGAGAGTAAGAAAGACCAAGACCAACCGCTCAAACAAGAACCAACAATCAAGACACCAAAATTATTGTCGCATCACAAACGTAACAAACTAAGACCAATAAAAACCTACATTGCTACGACTCCCAAATGCAAAAAGATGACAATGGTCACCAAAATGCAAACAACATCAAAAAAGAAGAAAAACATCGTTAGGAGAAAGAAGAGAAACAATAATAAAGACAAAATTGAACCTCAACAAAGGTTATAATGGAGGAAAACGTGAAATTATAACGATAAAAGAGAAAAATGCAATGATGTTATGCAATAAAGTCTTTCGTAGGTTGTTAAAATTTACAAATTTATCCAATGTTGATGGGTAGGGATGTAAAGAAACTATACTTTATGGGTATCTCTTGATAAAATCTAAAACGAATAGAAAATTGATATTATAAATGGATACTTGTCGATAATGATCATGGGTATTTTTTATGCTCGCAAATAAATGAAACGGATACGAATATCATAATATATGTACCTGTAGATACATGTGTCCCTTAATCTTTATAATTTACCAAAATACCTTTATATATATATATATATATATATATATATATATATATATATATATATATATATATATATATATATATATATATATATATATATATATATATATATATATATATTTGTGTGTAGTGACCTAGTAAAGAAGTGAGTGACCTAGTTTTTTTTCTATAGTTGCGTATCTCGTTTTCATTCTTCAAGTAACCTTCATCTATTATCTTCTAGGTACAAATCTTAACATCTTTCCACATTTGTACGTATTTTGCATTTATATTTCAAAGAAAACAATTGATTCCACATATGTGTTTATTTTGTCTTATACTTTTCAATATATCAATAAGAGTGATACTTTTTCTTAAAAATCCACTTGTAGTTGATGAGTTTTGCTTGTTAATTAAATTTACTAAAGTCCAAGTATTAATTTTTTTAATTGATTCAATTTCAATTATATTGGTCTTATACAAATGTGTTGCATCAAGAGTACTAATAGTTTCTAGAAATACTTTTTTTCTTAATGTTTTGAAGTAGATGTAGTATCAATATTTTATGTGAGTTGGATTAATGTGATGTCTTCCCAATAATTTTTTTCCTCGAAAGACCCTTCATACACACACTTCCCTAGTTCAAAAGTAAAGAAAGAAAAGGTTATGTTTAAAATCCCTTGTCTTTGATTATCAAGTGGTGTTAATTAGTAATTTGATTTCAAATATATTAAAATAACATCAATGTTATCATCATTTCCAAAATATTATCTATTTTGAAACTTAAACCTCCTTACAATTTTATCTTTAAAGTATGACACAAAGGATTAAGGAAAAAACTTATACTAATGCACGTAGTAACACAATAAAACTAAAACACAGAATATTATATGTAAAAACATTAATTTGAATACTATTATTCTTGGTTTGTTTATAAAGAGTGTGAATGAATTAATAGGTGAGTTAAATTTGTTTGAAAAAATAAGATACTAAAATTTGAAGAAAAATAATTTTGGTTTGATTTTTAATATTAAGTAGAAAGCAGAACAGATCTGGAATCCCTATATTTCAGCCTACAAAGTACCCTACTCTTCAATCCAGACAACCGAATATCTGGCATCATGGACTCACACCTTCAAATATGTAATGCAACCAAACACCCACCCACCCACCCAAAACCCTATGCCCTATACCTATACCATCAAAAATATACAGAATAACAACTCCCCAAAAAATATACTCCTGCATATGTTTCAGAAACACTTACATAATACTATAATATCATTCCATATATGTAACATTAACTATAATATTATTCAATATATTTAACATTAAACAGTAATAAGATTAACATTACATAGTAAATATAAGTGAGTATAAATTTATTTTATTTATAAGTTGAATTAGTTTTAAAATTTATTTTCTAACATATTACAGTATATATAGATTTAAATCTTAAATAGATTTGACATTTGTTCCATTTATTATATTCTCTATTATTAAAAATTTATTGTTTGTTTTAAATATATTATTTTATTTATTATTGAACTACTACTATCAAACTGTTTATTAATATTTAATTTTACTTACTATATATACATGTCTCTATGTAAATGATGTGTAAGAAATTTTACGTTAACTGATGATAAAACTATTTAAAATAAATAAATAAATATAAATCTTAACTTATAAACTAATATTGTGAAATTGAGTTATATTTTAAAAAAGAAATTGTTAATCTAATTAAATAAATTGTGACACGGAACGAAAAAAAATAAATTATTCACTGTTATATTTTCACCATGAAGTTAACATTTAAGAGTTGTTGTATGTACCAACATTTAAATTTTTTTTACGTGACACAATATTCTTGGTGCAGTAGGTAAGAAACATTCACAAGTACTTCGAAAGAATATAAAAAAATTAATATTTAATTTAGTTTTTAAAAAAATATTTTGTTTTAAAACCTTATGGAGTCGTCCAAAACCGGTTCACTTAACAGGGGTTTAAAGTTGAAAAAACAGGGGCGATGATTTGTGGGGTGGTGAAACGGTGTTATTTACTGTTACTTAAAAAATGAACAGTGAAGCCTCCGAAAACGGTGGAAAAAAAATTACTGTGGGTGCCGAAACAACTTATGTGTAGTCCTGTCCTAAATAAATGGGGACAAAATTAGGCGCCGTACTTTAATCTTCTTCTTATTACTTAATTAAAATTCCACTTTTATTTAATAATTCATGGAACAAAAGTTGACGTTAAACGTGGATAATTCTACCTACCAAACTCTCCTATTCATTTCTTAATAAAAAAAAAAGAGTTGGAATTAAACTACTTATTTTAAATGTTATAAATACTCGATATTCTGTAAATACACATTAATATATTAATCCAATAATCAGATATTGATAATTATTAAATTAGGTAAGTTATATGAAAAATTTAGAAAGAAAAATAAGCATCTTCCTGAATTAAATGTGTACGAGGGAGTAAAAGCGAAAGAAGGCACGCGGGGTGGTGGTGGAGGAGGTAGGGTTAGCCTAAAAGGGGCCCACAAAATCAATGCATATGGTTTGGGGGCCCACTGGGTCAGAAGCCCAAAGTGGTACTATTTTAACCTCCTCCTTCCTCTCCTTTCTTCCCCTTTGTCAACCGTCCTTGTTCTTCACTATTTCTCAATTCTCATATGTTCTGATGCCACAACAAAAGGGTCACAGAGAATGGTGATGGAATCGGGTAAACAGCACGTGGCGTGTGATTACTGTGCCTTTATAGGGTAGGATCATAGGCCCGAATCTAGCCTCTAGATGTGGGACCACCCCATGTAGAAGGTGGAGGTTTCGCAAGGCCCAATACCATGGCCCACCCAGCCCAATACAATCTTTAACACGTTCTTTTGCCATGGGTCACAACACAATGGAAACAAATTCTTCATAAATTATTATTATTATTATTTTTTTTTCTCAATGTGAAATCTTAAGGTACATCAGAGCACGCTCTATGAGTTAAAAATAAATAAAAATGAAGTAATATTGTTGATATTTATTTGAAGTATTTTTGAAAGTATTATTGATGCATGAGACGTTTTGGTCGTAACTATGTAACGAAGAAGAAGAATTTTGACTTACCTTTTAAAGAAAGGGTATGCATGCGCGCCTTAAAGGACATCAATGAATGAAAAACACGAGATGAGATAACGTCGTCTCAATTATTTTTGCCTTTCTCACAACAAAGTGAGACGTAGTACATTAATGCAAACTTTGTGCTGGGAAAAGTTGAAAACAATTTATGCATATGCAAAATCACACAATTTATATCGGATCAATTATTGAATTACTTTTCAATTATTCAATCTCGTTCAAACTTCTCTCTACTATAACTAACATCTTAATCACCTATTCATATTCAAAAACTCTGACTTATAGCAAACTCATTAAGACCCTTCATGCCTTTTAAACTAAATGTTTCTCTTAATTTTATGCTGCTTTATTTAGATTTAAATTTATGTAATTTTTCTTTGATATTATATTATTTGTTAAAGTCTCAACTAAATATAATATAATTTTTTAATATATATAATATGTATAAATCTCATATTCATTTTATAAAGTTAAATAGTTCATCTTTTAATTTTATCTCGATTATCAAAATCTTCCGATTACTCCCATATAAATTTTAAAAACATTATTTCATTCAAAACCCTTTATTTCTTAAACAATGTTATAACCATAAATTTCACATTAGAAACTGATTTTATAAAATTAAGTTAAACATAATATTAACTTCTTATAAGATAAACATTAACATTATATCTGGTCAATTTTGTTAATAGATACTACTCAACTTTAAACCATTCTTTTAAATAACTTTATTAAAGACATCTAACAAACAGAAAGACTTACTAAAACAAATGTAGTTAAATATTTTCTTTCATTTTATTTATCTATATAAAATATTATTAAACATGTAAATTAAATAATTTTTAATTTAAGAAATATTAATATTAAAATAAAAGATAATTAGATATTATAAATATTACATAATTAGTTATTTTGTATTTTAACTATGTTTACTATTATATATAATTTTTTTTCAATTTTATAAATGATAAATATCTTGATTAAATAAATTATTATTTTATGAAGAGAGAAATAAAATATAAGTTACGTAAATAAAGATAATAATCTATTAATAAATGACGTATTTTTATTATAACTATTGTACTTTACAATAATTTTATATTAATATTAAGATATACATAAAATGAGGGCATAAAGAGAATATATATATATATATATATATATATATATATATATATATATATATATATATATATATATATATATATATATATATATATAATATTAAAAGTAAAGAAATATACTTCAATCAATAATTTAAATTACTTGTATTTATGTAAGGGTGGTTATTGTAAACAACAAAAGTGTAATATTTGCATCTGAAAAACCTCACGAGGTCAATATAATTACTTGCATCTGAAAAATATTACTGGTATTTATGTAAGGATTTAAAAATTAAACTAGTTAATAAAATAAAATAAATATTTAAATAGTACTATATTTTTCATCCAAACTTGGATTCTTTTTCTCTCTACGTCTATTTTTCTCAAAGCTTGTATTTTATAAGTTCAGACAACTCCACGAGCAGGATGAGAGTATCAACACCTTTTTTTTCTCTTTACCACTGTGTTATGACAAGAGGAAATAGACATATCATAGACAAATGTTATATATTGATGGAATTAAAAAGTTGATTATTATGAAATTTGGAATATATATCGAGATAGGTTAGGATATATTTTAAGAAAAATAATTATTGATGATAGCATAATAATATTTAAGAAGAAATTTTTGTAATGGAAAAACAAGTCAAGATTAATGAAATTTAATAAATTCGAGACGCGGGTATATATATATATATATATATATATATATATATATATATATATATATATATATATATATATATATATATATATATATATATATATATATATATATATATATATATATATATATATATATATATATATATATATGGGAACACATTTATTTATGAATTAAAACAAATTAATAATAAGAGAGAACATATGATGGGTTGATAATTGGAAACAACGTAGATCAAAGGTATTTGATCTTTCAACGATAAAATACTTTAGGTTTTTTCTTGATTTTTTCTTTTTTATAAAATTGAAAAAAATGAAACAGAAATAATATTTACATAGGATCACATACCAGAATCATATCCCCTTATATAACCTTAAGTTATTTTTTCTAAAAAATTAATATTTCTAATTTGGTGTCTCATCAAATTACGTAATTAATATTTTATGATGTATATATATGTTCTTAGCCATAGATATAATTAATTAAATCACTTTAATATTTTGACTAATAATACAAAGGTGCTAATACATTTAATTATATATATATATATATATATATATATATATATATAATTAAAACAATTTTTGTTGCATTAATCACAATTATACCTCACAATAATCACTAATATTGAAAAAATTGAATGACATGTACTCATCAAGAAATGTGTAACATGAAAATTAAGTGAAGGTTACATGTACAGGTCTATTTTTAACTAGTCTTTATTTTATCTTAATGAGATCAATATAGTAACCTTAATATACAAAATGTTATTTTTGAATAATAAATCTTATATTTATAAAACAAAATATGTCAAAAATACAATGTATGCATACATAAAAATAAGTATAAAACAAAAATAACTAACTTCCACTAAATTAAAGATTTCTCAAACAACAAAAACACTTATATGAGCAACATGCTAATGAAAGGCCTTGGGTAAAAATCCTTTAGTAAGAGGATTTGCGATCATAGAGTTTGTCCTTAAGCGTTCTATGAAAATTTTTCCATTCTATACCATTTATTTAACAACTAGGAACTTGATATCAATGTACTTTGACTTGATCGAGCTTCTATTGTTATTAGAATATAATTCAGTTGATTTGTTGTCATAGTATAACTAAAATGGTATTTCAATTTCTTCCACAATGTGCAACCCTGTGACAAAGTTTCTTATTCATATTCCTTGATTTAGTGTCTCATTATGCAACCATAGTAGATGAAGTTGTAAGGGTTTGTTTGACACTACGCCATTAATCACACCACAAGCTAACATGAAAATGTATCCTAAAGTGGATCTCAAACTATCTTGACATCTTGTAAAGTTTGAATCAAAATACTTAATGATCTTTAAGTGGTCTAACCTTTTCTATGTGAACATATAATATTTTGTTCTCTTGAAATACCTCATAAATCTTTTGGCTACTACATAATGATTCATTCTTGGATTGCTAAAATATTTTTCCTAATACCCTAATTATGTATGTTATATTAATTTGTATACATACTTTGACATACATCAAACTCCCTACAATTGAAGCATAGAGAATCTACTGCATTTCCTGAGTTTATGAATTTCCTTTTAGGCATTGATTGAGATTGAATTTGTCTCTCAGTAACTGGAGTATCCCCTGATTTACAATCTAGCATGCCAAGCTTTTTAAGCACCTTTTTATATAGCTTCTTTGTGATAATCCTAAATATCTCGAGATCGATTTCGATGTATCAGAATTCCTAATACAAAGGAAACATCACTAACATCTTTCATTTCAATTTTTTTAGATAGAAATCTCTTTGAATCGTGCAACATGTGTATATTATTAATGGCAGGCAGTGTGTCATCAACATAAAATATAAAAAAAAAATACATTTGCTCCTAGTGAATTTGTGATACACAATCATCATCAACATTCATCTTGAAACCAAATGGGATAATTGCTTGATGAAATTTGTGGTATCATTTACGAGAGATGTTTATTTTAGCCCATAAATGAATTTTGTCAGTTTACAACCCAATTCTTTAGGTCTCTTGACACAAAATATTTTGGTTGCACCATATAAATCATCTCGTTAATGTTATAATTGAAAATCTTGACATCCATTTAATAAAGTTTTAAATCATAATGTGCAATAAGAGTCAACAAATAAATACTTTCTATATTTCATGTTTCTATATTATTTTGATAACTAGTATAAAAAAACTTTTTTAACTGATATAAAAAGACTTTTTTACATTAGTATCTTCTACTAGTTAAGCTCTTATTGTTCATAAAATAAAGTAAATACACAGTATTATTCAAAAGTTAAATGTTGAACTTATGGAAAAAATTATGTCAATAGAAAAACACTTGAATAAGAAAACATTTGAAAAAAAAGATAAACAATTGAAAAAAAAATCATAAGCAATAGAGTGAATATATATATATGCCAACAAGACGAGCAGATAAAAAAATTTCAACCACACATTGAAATGAAGAAACTTGTGTCAAACCCTATTATTCTCTCTACTAGTGGAGATGACATACATATTATACCATATTAGTGATAATAGACAAAGAGACCATTAGTTGCATATTTAATTGTACAGTGACTCTGTCTTCTCTTTCTTTATCCAACTCCGACCTTCTTTCTTTTGTGTGAACTTTTTTTATGCTAATTACTAAATTAAATCTCATTCTTTTATGAATAAGTCACAATTGTCTTTCTTCGTTATTTTTTCAAAAATTAATAAAAAAAATTAGTTAAAAATATTTTCTCCCTCTAATTTCTTTCACAACATAACAAATTGTTTTATAGGGATATTGATAGACTTTGTTAAGGAGTATGAAAGCTTAGATCTTATGATTGAAACATATATTGTAGACCTCTTATAATAGACCAGTAAAACAAAAGATCAGGCACAACTAGATAAACATCACATGTGAGTTTAACTTATACCATTAAGATAAAAGAAACTTAAAATCATTCATATTTGTTCTAAGAAGATATCAGAAATATATTTCGTCTAGTAAACTTAAAACCCTAAAAAGTACCTTAAAACTTATGATACAAGAATTTTAACTCCATATTTGGAATTAGCTGTAACATATATGGAAGGTACAAGAAATTGGAGAGTGGAGACGAAGGACAGGTCATATTTGTGGCCTAACTTTTGAATGGTTGAAGACTTCATGCAAGAACGTGCCTATTTCTACTGTGTCTATGTCTCTCTCTTCGTCACATCCATTCAAATTTTTCCCAACTCTCTATAACTCACAACAACAAATTTTTCTTTCATAAATAATACCATTTAAATCAATTTTATGTAATAAATATATTACTGATTTTTATTCTTTTGATTTATCAAGCTCAGCTAGATATTTTTTATATTATATATGGTTTTTACATATTGACACATATATAATTAAAGTGATTATTTTGTGGGGATGCATAAATGAGAGTGAATGAAATAATGTCTAAATACATAGCGAAAAGGAAAATTGCGTGAGTGACACTACTATTGAGTTGTGTATATTTAAAAGTTCAGTAGCTTTTTCATCTTGAATATGACTACTGATATAAAATATGATAAAAGATTAGAAAATGTCATTCATTGAATGCTGCTGATAAGAACTCAAAAGCTACAACATTAAACATTAGTCAAAAACCTTTATTTTGTCCTGAACTGCGTCTGATTTTACAAAGGGTTTTTTTTATGTCTCTCTTTGGAGAGTTGATAAGAGGTGAAGACACGTGTCGAGTAGAGAGATTATTGTAAAAGCAAAAAATATTTTATATTAATTTTTTAATTTATACATAAATTGATTTTAACTTAAAATTAATTTAGTTGTTAGTATTTTTTTTTCTCAAAAGAATAAATCTTGTATAATTCATATTTTTATCGTTCTATTTATAATAACTTATTCGTTGTTTAGAAATAAAGAGAATATAAAAAAATGAAGTATAAGAGCATGAAATTTATGTTAGAATACTTTAAGAGAGATACAAAATACATTTGATCCAATTTTTCACTGTAAAAGAAATAAATCATAATGAACACATTAGTTTCCAATTTTAATAATGAATACTATCAGTGAACAGTTTTATTTATATCAAATTAAAAATATTATCACATCGAGACATGTAATTTCTACAAGGACAAGAAATTAGAGAAAACTCGACCCAAAATAAAGTAACTAAAGCTTAAATTTGATTTAAATGTTTTTTCATAAATTATGGAATATATATTTTCGTAGTAGTTTTTTTTTTCTTAGCAACGAGTTATCTGAATAAGTTCAACCGTCTTTTCAAAGTTTTATCTAATGTACTTTCAAGACAAAAAGTAGAGTAAAAAATTATTGAAAAGATATTTCTTTTTATTAGAATCCAAAAACAAAACAGATATTTTATTAGATACAGAAATCAAGTTTAAGCATTCAAAACTTAAAGGGACATTTATTTTTAGCATTTTCGATTTTTATTTTTAAGTAAAACGGAAAATAAATTTAAGAATATATTGTTTGATGAAAAACATTTTGGGTTTAAATACTATTTTATTCTTTATTTTCGTCTAATATTTTCAACGTGATCTTAATTTATTTTTTTAATCAAATCTTATTGTTTTTTAAAATTTTTGTTCCGTTAAGTTATTTTTTAATGTCATTGAAATAATTAACAGTATGTGAAGTATATATCACATGTCATGATTTTTTTTTATATCTTTTTAATTTTTTTTAACTTTTTAAAATTTTCTTAATTTATTTTTATATTTTGATTTTTTATTTTAGTTTTTATATTTATTATTTTTGTTCAAATTCAGTTTCAGTATTTTTTTAAAATTTTTATTTTTCAAATTGAGACTAAATTTATTTTTTATATAAATATTATATTGATATTTTTATTAAAAATAATTTAAGAAATTATATATATATATATATAATGAAACAAGATGTTAAAAGGTCATAACTGAAACCACAGTGAAACAATATACGAAAAATACATTACAGCTAAGTTATTCACATAATCACTTAACAGATAAGTCACTTAAAAGATATCAATAATAATAAATAAAACTATGAAAACCAAAATAAGAAGAAAAAAAATATTGAGAATAAAAAATATATAAAAAATTATTAACTACCAAAAGCAAAAAATAAATCCGAAATTAAAATTCAATTAAGAATTACAATAGAAAAAAATTTGTTAAGAATTATATACCGTATCCATGAGTACCATTTTTTTACCCTTACTATATTAAAAATATAGGAAGAATAATTTCATAAAATTATTTCACAAGTAACAAGTAATTAAGGAAACTATTGAATTATTTCTAACTTTGATCACCAGTCAACAAAATACAAATTATACAATATATAAAAAAAACAACTCTAACTATATTATTACAATATAATTATTAAAGTTAATTTAAAAACAATTTTGAAAATATTAATTAATAAAAATGTCAATTTTAATAAAAATAACAATATAATATTTATATAAAAATTAAATTTAATCTCAATTTAAAAAATACAAGATCATTCATTTCTTTTTCAAAAAAGTTTAAAACTGAATTGAAATAAATGATGAATATATAAACTAAATTAAAAAAAATTAAAAAATATAAAAAAAACCACATACATCACATATCATTAATTATTTAAATGATATTATTAAAAATGATTTAATTGAATAAAATTAACAAAAATTAAGAATTGATTAGAAAAATCAGATATCAAATAGAATTTAAATCGACATTTTAAAATTACAACCAAACTTAAAAATAAATAATTTTTTTTTTATTATTAATTAATTAATTAATTGTTAGAATACATCACCAGTATCTGTAAATCTCATTCAAGTATTTAACGCAACTCTCAAAGGAAAGTAGTGAGCTAATTAAAAAATACAAAAGTGAAAATATATATTAGAAAATAATAAAATATTTTTATTGAATATGTTGAATACAGTATGTATTGAGATTAATTTTTCTAAATATTTTCTATTTATAATAGAAGAAATATAGACTTAAACTCAAAACACAGTAACAAATAATAACAAATTAATTAAAGATAAAATATAAATATAAAATAAAAATAATATATTTAATAGAAAAAAAATTCAAAACAAAAGAAAAAATGTTGTTTTTATTTTGAAAATAAACATCTCTTTTTCATTAAAATATTATTTGCTATTAGTTTTCATAAAGCAAAAAGAAGTCATATTATTACCAAACTCTTACATGGATTGGCAAAGTATTCAATGTATATGTCTTATCTACGATATTCTTTTTGTACTTTTATTTTATAATTGTTGTAACCATTTTAGAGACTCAATTATTGACAAGAAGATAAAGATTAAGTATGTGTGGATGTGTAATTAAGAAATTGAAAGAAACACGTATACTATGAAATAAAATCATTCACATTCCACACACAAAAAATTGTTAAAAATTGGATATAGTCTCTAATATAGATGAATTAATAAAGAATATTACTGAAATTCTTTTAACTATTTATGCTTTGAAGTTTGATTTAAATGTCCGCAAAAGTAAATTTGTAAATTATTGTTTGCTGTTTTCTTTAACTGTTTTTTCAAATTAGATATTGAATCTGATTATTTTCTAAACTATCAAGTGCAAACAATCAATCTACTTTGAATTTTTAAAAAGTTATAAATTCTTCAATGATGTGAATAAATCAACACTCAGTTTTTTGGTAGTTCGAGAAAATTATTCTCAGGTGACAAAAACACATATTTGTCCTATATTTTAATTTTAATTTTGAATTTCAAAGTTATTAACCTAATTAGTAAGCGCTAGGAAAGGTAAATGTTTAAAAAAAATAAAGAAATAATAAATAATTAAAATTAAGGGACTCGAATTAAAATAAAATAAAACCCAAAATTACTAATTTCGTGAAATATAGGCTAAGTCTGTTTTTTCCGAAAGACGAAAGGCTTATCCCATAAACCTTTCAATAACCAGTTGTGAGAGAAAAAACAAATTGTAAAAAATCTCTTATTTAAAATTCTTAAAAAATTAATTTTCTTTTATAAATAAGTTAAACTCAGCTTACACGAAAAACTTATATTATAATTTCCTATTATTTTTTTAAAAAAAATCTTGAAGAAAATGTTACTTACTTGAAGTAACTACAGTAAAAAAGACTGTTAATGTTTCTTTTTTAACATATGTAATTCTATATTTTAAGAGAAATCCTACTCACTATAGGCTCGCTTAGATTAGGATGAGAATAAAAAATGATAAAAATAGTGAAAAATAATATTATTTAGATTAAAAATAAAGTAAAATGGTAAAAACAAAGTAAAAAATGTATAAAATATTTAATTGATGTGACCGAAAAGAAATATAATAAATAAACTCAGAAATATATTAAATTAAAAAAATAATTTGATTTAATTTTAATAAAAGATAATACGAATTAAGTTTTTAAAATTAATTACAAAATAATTAATTTATAAAATTGAAATTAACATCACAAAAAATTTGTTAATAATCATAATTTTGTTTTAATATAATGTCAGAACCATTTAAAACGCACCCAAAATCCCTCTGAACGGACGTTAGGTGTCAAGTGAAGAGGATTCTGAAATCAGATAGTGGGAGACAGGTGTGAGCAGAGGAGAGGCCGTTCGTCCTTGACGTGGTAGCAAAACTCAGTTTTTCAAAACTCACACCACTCCCTCTACATGCAACCTCCTTCCCCAGAACTCTGAAACTTCATTTTTCTCTTCCTTCTCTCTAAAAGCTTTTCCTTCTCTCTACAAAAACACTCACTTTCTCTTCTCCGATCACCACTCAGGCGCCGCTGCAGCACTCCCGGCGTCAAGAGCTTCCAGTTGAACCGATCAGTTTTTGGTTCTGAAACTGGTAAGTCACTTTCTCTTTAGAACGTTCGTTCTTCTTACACATGCGAACCCAGATTCTTGGTTGCATGAATAAGTCACTTTGTTCTGAGTATTTCTGTTTTTCCTGGTTGGTTTAGTTTGTAAGGGGTGATCGTCGAACTCTAAGATTTCAGTAGTGAGGAGATATATTTCTGCATTGTTGAACGTTTGGTCACGCTCAGAGGTAAGGGAAACTTATCTAATTTAATTTGTATGTTGCTATATTGCATGAACGTTCGTTGATTTGATGATTTAAAGTGAAATATGATTGTGCTATGTTCTGATGTATGAAATATATGAAATTTCTATGATATGGATGTATGAACTTATGTAGATAAATGTTGAGAAATTGAATTGAGATAAATGATTTCTAAGTATGAAATTCCCCTATGAAAGTGTACGTTCGTCACTGAACGGTCCTTGACCGTTCGTCACTGAACGGTCCTTGACCGTTCGGTTTTTCTAGTGAACTTGGTTGAAATTGGATTCTTTCATTTGGGAAGAATCCTAGTTGAGGACGAGCGTCTTCGTTTCGAAATACTGTGCATGAGCATTCGGCCAAGCATAGTTGGTTCTTGGTATTCGGTTATAAACTTAAGCTTATATATATGTATTTGTATATTTTCGTTTATTCTTAAACACTACTCCAATAGTATCTTATTATATTTATCAAGCCTTCTAATATAAGTTTAGTAGTGCTCGGTCTTACACCAAGCGCTCTTACTGAGTAGTGCTCAGTCTTACACCAAGCGCTCATTCTCTTTCCTATAATCTATCTTGATGAAAATAGCGTTCGTCCAAATTCAATAGAGTTTTCTCTCTACCGTGCTCGGTCATTGATTGGCATTCGGTTTTCTTGATGCTAAATTCAAATAAGCTAAGTATTTATAAGCGTTCGGTTTCTTCATGTGAATTCTTCTAAGTATTATTCTTTAATGTCTTGAAGTGTCTGCATCCATTGGTTCCGGCCTAGAGTCTTAGTACTTGGCATGGTCTTTTCGGTGTTCGGTTGGAGCTCTCAAGAGTCAGTTCATCTAATTGGCCCACTTTGAAAGTAACGTTCGTTCTAGTCGTTCCTGTTATATATGATTGTACTCGGTTTCTTTCTCAACATGATAGTAACCATCCCGACCTTAGTCTGTTCTGGAACGGGAGACCTCTCGGTCACATGCCAAGTGTTCGGTCTAGTTAAAGGTTAAAATTTAACGTTCGGTATTTGGTACCCTTAGTGATCTTTGAACGAATGGTTTAATTGAGATGATTATTAATGAAAGATGAAGAGAATATGATATGGATGAAATGTTTTGGATTATGGACGAATGTTCCGGGGAGGAATGACTCATGATTGTATATTGAAATTGGTAAAGTATGAATGTGGGCATGTTAAGCTGGCGGTTCATCCTGATGTTCCGTGATTACTCGTCCTCACGTAGAGGAGGGTAAGCCATGTGTGGGAACGACAGGAGGTCCTAGTCCTTATGGTTAATTTGGACAGATAGGACTAACCTCGGGTGGCAGCTGTTGAGGGTATCCCAGTTACTACATCACCCGGGTGCACAAACGTCGTAGCTACACATATTTCATACAGTCCAGACAGTCAGTCTAGTATTAGGCTTTGTATGAACGAATGATGAATTGTCTTGTTTGGTTGATTGTGTGAAATATATGTTTATACATGAATTAAATTACATAAGCTTACCCTGTGTTTCCTGTCTTGTCTGTTTTGTACGTTCGGTTGTCCTTCTGTTGCAATGATCATCCATGTGGATATGAGCAGAAGGAGACGAGCTGTTGGAAGAGGCGCTGGAAGAAGAAAACCTAGTCGAGGTAGAAGTTAAGACCGAACAGTATAACCGTTCGGTCAATAGTATAGTATGATAGTAAGGTGATCGCTCGATCACATTTTCCCCTTTTGCTTTTGTTTTGATCGTTCAGTATAGGCTTTTGTAAACCGTTCGGTCAGAAGTACTTATGGCGTACGATTTTTAATTTTCTAGTCTTTTCTATAAGGCCGTTCGGCCACGGCCGTACGTTCTCTTTAATGTAAGACTGATCTGTAATATTATTCAATGTAATTATTCTATCATATAGTTTTAGACTGTATTTTTGGGATGTTACATATAATGACATATTTCTATATATTTTAATTTATTTGAAAAAAAAACAAAATAAAGAATCTCTAATATCAAATCAATATTCAACAAAACTTAACTTTGTTTGAATTGAAATAAAAAATTAGATCGATTGAAAAAGGGTTAGATCAGTCTAAATTAAAATTAGATAAAAATATTAAATCAAAATATTTTTGTGAGTGATATACTTTATTATATTTAATTTTCATTTTAATTTTATGATAGTTTTTTTCTTTAAATTCAAAAAAGATGTAAACTAATTTTCTTTACAAATTTTAAAATTAATAAAATAAATTAGACAATTAATCTTCAATGAAAAAGTAGAAAATGACATTTTAGAACTAGTAGTGAAATAAAAATAATGAAACTCTATTATTTTAATATTAAAAGGTTTTAATACAAAAGGAATTGTTATAAACGAGTTTCATTATTTTAAAACACATCATTTCTCTAGAAGCCACTTTTCTAGAGTCTTTTGTCTTCTCTTTAAGGGTTCTTACACTCTAAATCATATCTGTTTGAGTATTGGAGACTGCCTGTGTGATCTTCGCAGTGAGATCTTCAAGTCTACCCGATCAATTTCTCAAATAGAGTAAGTCAGTTTTCTACTCTTTTTCTTTGGTCTCACGTTTTCCAATGCATGTGGGGTTTCGCTCTATCGCATGTGTGGTCTGAGTCTTCTTTTAGGTTCTTTGGTGATCATTGGTTCTAATAGAGTACTTTGATCATGATTATGTGGTTTATAGGTGCAGATAGAGCTCTTTAGACTGTGAAAGTGGTATAAGAACTTCTAGAACAATTTGGTCTCCTAAAAAGGTAAGGGAAACTAGTTTTATTTGATTTTTTTTGTTAGGCAGGTTATAAATAATGTTGGTATGGTGAAATATTGATTGAATTGTGAAATTGCATTGAATTGAGAAATATAGTATGTTGAGTTGTTTGTATATGTTGTGTATTGATGATTAAACTGATGAATGATGAGGTGAAATGTGATTTATGATGTAAATGTTGTGTGTGATGAATTTGAGATACTAAATTGGATGAAATATGAGTTGACAAACTGTTATAGGTCCTTGTTTTGTATTCAACAGAAGAAATAGGTAGTTTTTGGGCTAAAAAGGGATTTTGACAGGTGAAAAGTTAAGATAAAGGTTATCTTGGAAACACATTGTTTTAGGATTGGTCTACGGATTGATTAAGACTTGGTTGAGTCATATGTTAGCATATTTTTTATGTAGAACTAGTTCATAGCCTTCTGAGTGTGCTTTGGTATGGTTTTTAGTTCATTTTTAGGGGTTTTCACTAGTGTTATTTTGATTTAGGAGGTTTAGACATAATGTGAGGTTTTAGGGGCTATGATTAAGTCTATTAAGACTTATTCAAGTTGTTAGTTGCATAAAATTTGGTGTTAAAAGGTATAGAATTGAGTTTAAGGGGTTTAAAGTAGTTAAATTGGATTGAGGTAGCAAATCTAAGTTAGGAGAGTGTTTTTCAGTTTTGCTTGATGCATGGGAGATCCTAAGGATCAGTAGAATGTGTGGGGGAAAGTATCCAAGTCTACATTTGAAGTGTATCTATGAGAGGTTAGTATTTGCTCTGCACAATTCCACTACACATGGAAAAATCCACAATCTGCTTGTGTTCTTCTATGTTTTCAATTTCACACTTCCTAAAGTAAATCCACAAGTTGTGGAATCTGCCACAACTCGGTTGTTGAACTTGCTAGTTTTCAATTTGTTATCTCGAGACAAATCCACATGTTGTGGAAACGTTCACAGCTAGGTTGTGAAACTCTTTGGTTTCAACTCTGTATCTTGAATATTAATTCTTTTATGTGATTTATGATGACTTACTGGGGTTGTTTATGGTCCTTTGAAGTATAATCAATGATATATATATGTTTGTATGCAATGCATATATAAATATATGATTTATATGAGAATGAAAGTGATGTGTAATGTAAAATGAGAATGCGAAAAGTGTATATTGAGAAGAATCTCAAGGAGGGATTCAATTTTCTAGCAAGTTGTAAGAGAATGTTTGATAGAGAGAGTGTGGTACACAGGTATCTTGATATTCTACAACCATTTAACTCATGTAGAGCTGGATGGGTAGCGAAGAGAATGACAGGAGGTCTTCACCCAAGCCCTCTAGGTTTTAGGAGTAGAAGATTTACCTCATGGTGAGTAGGTCGAATTACCCTTGTTTATAACTCTATAGAGTATAAATACTACCATGAGTGTGTGTCTGCAGTAGTCTATATCAGAATCATATCTAGATAAGTGAGTATAGTGGTCTTGTGGTTGTATGAACTACTTGTTCTTGAATGTTGTTAATTGTTAAACCAAATTATTATCTGAGGCTTTATTTGTACACTAGCTTACCCTTGTTTTTGTGTCGTCTGTCTTTGGATATGTTTTCTCTTTTGCAATGATAACCTTAATAGTGTGAGCTTAGAAATTATGCATTTTCAGTCTTTTCAGCGTGAGATTGAGAGAATATCAACAAACATAAATAGAGTTTTGTTCACCAAAGTGTAAGCTCTCATTCATTAAAAGTTTGTAATTCTTGGTAAGTTATCATCTATGTAATGTTTTATTTTAGTAGTTTTATACTACTAAAAAGAGATGTTACACAAATAATATATAGTAAACACGGTTTGATATTTTAAATTTTAAATAGGTTTTTAAAAATATATTTACAAAACACAAAATTTTGACCTTATAAAATATATTTAGGCTTAATAGCCTATTTTGTCTCCAAATTTGCTTATTGTTCTAAAAAAGGTCCCTAGTTAAAAAGAAGAGTCAAGTTGGTCCTACGTTGGTAAATATTGTGTCAATGTAGTCCTTTCCCTTAAATATAATGAAACAGAGTTAATGCATTGGTGATGTGGCAGTAGACAGTCGTCATGTGTCATTATTTAGCACTATGCCTAATGACGTGTTATTTAATTGGGGGCTAAGGTGGATATTTAGGTATTAGGTGTTTAAAATTGGGGAAAAACTCACTTAGGGCACGGGTTGGATTAGGGCATTTAGCTTTTGTGCGAACAGAGACTGAGACGAGTGAAGAGAGAATCGCGCATTGCAGGGGGTAAGACTGAGACGATTAAGGAAGATTTCGTTGAGTAAACGTAGGGGAGTTGGACGCACATTTGCAGAGTTTCGAAAATCGTCATTCGAAGGTGTGTAGGGTAGCTTTTATTGTGTGTGTTGTTGCTTTTGCTGTGCCCCCCCCCCCCCCCCCCCCCCCCCCCCCCTAAAAAAAACTTTTGATTTGTATAAGGTTTCTTTATTTTTTTTGTCCCCCATTATGCGTGCTTTTGGTTTGTTTGTGGTTTCCCAGTGTCCTAGTGTCGTTGTGGTCCCCCATGATGGTGTGTGAAAATATTTCTTTATGTTTTATTTGTGGTTCCCATACAAAGTTGTTTTACTTCTTTATGGTTTGTTATTGGTGTGTTTATGGTTCCCCATAGTAGTATTATGTTTGTAGTGTACATGACATTTCTGTTAAGCATGTGTTTAACTGTCAAAACTTGTTGTTTATAATGTTAGTAAAAACATTACTTTTATGTTAGTTGGGTAAAGTAAATGTAGTCTGACAACAATTTGGATATTAGTTTAAATGGCCAACTCAGACATTGAAGTCGTCTTTCACCATGGGGGTAAATTTGAGAATAATGAGACATTCAGATACCACTCTGGTGAAACCACAACTTTTAAAATTGACCCAGATAGATGGAGCTATTTTGTAATTTTTTCCATTTTGAAGGGGATGGGTTATAGGAATGTAAATGAGTTGTGGTATTCATTGGGACGTGGTCCGGTGTTAGAAGATTCGTTGGAACTATTATCTGATGACAAAGGTGCATGTCATTTGATGAAAATTGCTATGTTGAAGGGTCAAGCTCACCTGTTTGTTATACACATGGTTTGTGAGCCTGAGTATCTTGATATGTTAGAATACTTTCCTGAAGCCCAAGTGGAGAGACATAGTGGTGAAGCACAAGTTGAGACACATAGTGGTGAAGCAGAAGTTGAGATTCAGACTGTTGAAAATGAAGTTGAGATAGAGGTTGGTGAAGCAGAAATTGAGTTAGACCCAGAGGAAGAGGATGATGGTCGTGTTTTGGGAGAGGTTGAGGCAGTGGGTGATGTAGAGGGTGAGGTAGAAGTTGAGGTACAGGCTGATATAGAACCTAAGGTACAGGGTGAGCTAGAACCTGAGGTACAAGCTGATGTAGAACCTGAGGTACAGGCTGAGCTAGAACCTAAGGTACAGGGTGAGGTAGAAGGTGAGGTGCATGATGAGTATGATGTGAGAAGTTGGAATGGGTCCGAAGAGGATGTATTGACTGAGGATGGAGATGAAGGCGAACATGATATATTTGAAAGTACTGACAAAGTAGAAGTTGATGGACCTAGGGGTTTATCCGAAAGTGATTGGGAATCTGACACTTTAAACAATGTTGTAGTAAGTGATAACACAAATGATGATAGAGAGGGGTATGGTGATTTTGGGTAGAATGGGTCCGAAGAGGATGTATTGACTAAGGATGGAGATGAAGGCAAACATGATATATTTGAAAGTACTGACAAAGTAGAAGTTGATGGACCTAGGGGTTTATCCGAAAGTGATTGGGAATGTGACACTTTAAACAATGTTGTAGTAAGTGATAACACAAATGATGATAGAGAGGGGTATGGTGATTTTGGGTAGAATGGGTCCGAAGAGAATGTATTGACTGAGGATGGAGATGAAGGCGAACATGATATATTTGAAAGTACTGACAAAGTAGAAGTTGATGGACCTAGGGGTTTATCCGAAAGTGATTGGGAATCTGACACTTTAAACAATGTTGTAGTAAGTGATAACACAAATGATGATAGAGAGGGGTATAATGATTTTGGGTATTTTTCAATGCCCAAAAATATGGAACAATATAAATGGGAAGTGGGCATGTACTTCCGTGAAAAAAGAGATTTAACAAAAACAATAAAAACGTATGATATAGAGAATGGTAGGAAATTAAATGTTTTGGCATGAGGGTATGTTCCATGACTGTTGTAGAGGTGGATATTTCATTATACATTTAAATATGATCCATTATATTACGGACAAAGTTTATTATGGAACTCTTTCTAAACTATACTTATAAAATACAAGAAGTAAAAAACAAATGTTATGGAATATATTTAATTTCCAATCAAAAGCTAATAAATCAAATTCTTCCAATTCAAATTTCAATGAAAAGATAGTCAAACTTAAATTAAGTCAAAAGATTCAATACACTAAATCAAAAATTGTAATCTCAAATTACCTAAAAACTTAATTAGTCTATTGGTGTATAAAAGTTACAAATTAAATTGCTTCAATTTTAGTTTCCCGTGACTTAAAATTCTAATGTGAAATATTGTACATATATAATTAAAATAAAAAAGTTATTAACCTTCAAAAATTTCAAAATTAATAGCATTTCAGAAAATTACACGGATTTAAATAATACATAAATTTTTACTACAATTTATAATTTTATGCAACTTGAATTTATTTTGTTAATATTTGTTTTAAAAGGAAATAAAATCAAAATCATTAATATCAAATTAGCATTTTAACCTCACTAGTTTTGGTATTGATTATTTTGGATACTTGTACTTCAGTTTAACAATAAAAATATATTCAAAATATAATATGCTGGAGTTATGGGAGAACCAAAGCATGAAACCATGAATAAATAGTAGAACATTAACAAACAATTAGGCTTCAATTATTTTAGATCAAAGCATAAAGTCATAAATAAATAATGAAAAATGAAAAAAAAAAGATTCAGTTTCAGTTTTCATAATAACTGAAATCTAATCCTTTTTTAATTTAAAAAAATTGTTTAATTTTAAGAGTATTAGGTATCAGTTATTATCAAAATTCAAGCCAACTCATGTCTAATAACCATAAAATTAAATAATATTTTTAATGAAAAAGGGATTAGGCATTGGTTATTGTCAAAACTAAAGTCAGATATCCTTTTATACTTTGGTTTTTGTTATAACTCAAGCCTAATGTAGGCATTTTTTTAAACAATTATTTGTTATTCTTTCTGCCTACGTATTAAACCTACACATAATCAAACATAATTAGCACATCATATGTATCACATCTAGAATCAGTCAGAATCTAGATACAACCATATGTTATTCTTAGAACAAGTAAATGTGCTAAATATTAATGTACAATTGTATTAGATTTTGCACAAGCTATCCTAACATACTTTATGCATTTCTCGTGAATTGGGGCAAGACTATTGAATTTCTACATAAAAGAAAATAATTTCAATTAGTATTAAAAAGGACAAAGTTGCAAAGTATTCGTTTCAATGTAATTATTAAATTTTCCCAACTAGTTGTAATACGAGTACAAATAATGATTGTCATCCATTGCATTACATAGTAATCACACTCATATGAATCGATTTGTTTATTACACTACACTATATCAACACAAATAATTGAGGAAGAAAAGGAATATAAACCAAAATAGAAAACTTGGAGGACAACCATGCAACTTTTTTTTACATTAATAGTTGATATCCCTGACATGTTGTGTGCAACAAATGAAATATGAAAAATAGAATGTTTTAGGATGCATTTATAACACAAAGAAATTTCTTAACATTGAGGTTTTTACCAATCTATTACTTGTTTGAGATGGTTGAGAGATACTTGTGCAAATGAACAAAATCACACACAACAATGTTGTCTTTCAAGGAAACCACAAGTAGCTTCCAATGACACCTGAATTAAAAATAACTTTATTATTATACCTTAAAATTATTGATTATAATTACAAGTCAACAAACTACACTTCTTGACAATATATGAGACAAAATATATTTGTTTACCGTTCAAAACATTTGGTGATGTATGCTTGGATGTCATCAAAATTATTGTCTTCATGAGTGAGTTGGGGGTCTATGAATCCATATACATTCCTAAACTCCATATTGTTACTAACACCAAATATATATCTGAACAAAAAAACATTTATTTGATATAAGTAACTACATAAATCAATTAAATATAAAGAATGGTTCAGAGACTTACATATTCAATAACTAAATAAGGGTAATATTCAATTCTTATGTGTTCGATGCAAACTCTAAAACATCTAGCTTATGTAAGTATAATGGGATATCAACAAGTTGGTGTAATCAAAAGGATCATCCACAGATAAAGGAATCTTCTTGGATTTAAGACTTTCCTCTCGATGCGACTGCAATTACATGGAAAAATATTTAAGTATGAACACAAATAACATGTAAACTTAAAAATAGAATAGTGCATGTTAGGTTTAAAAGTTTCTACCGAAGGGTCAGAAAAGGAACCAACCAAATCTCTAGGCCACGCGAGGAAAAATTAAAATTTTTGTGTTTATGAGTTTACGGGTCTTTGAACTCATTTGTATCCGATGTGAGAATTTGGACTCACCTTAAACTCCTACCAATCTCACCGTCTATTTTTTTTTCTTCTCTTTTGACCATTTTAACTCATTCAACCCCTCTTCTTGTTTCTTTTCTTCCACAACTACAAACATCACAATTCCAACTTCATCACTACTCAACTTATACTAACCAATTAATCTATCCCTAAATGTAATTTTATTTAATTTATAAAAAATTAATGTAACTTAATCGACAATTATATAAAATAATTTTGGGTACAATTTCAAACACCTGGGAGTGTGTCACATAAGTTACTCTCAAACTCTCCTAGAAAGTTGTTTTTTAAAAAAACAACAAAATCAGAACAATATATCTTAATATCATACACACAAAATTTAGAATTTAATACAAATATTTCTATATATAAGAAAACATTTCAGTAGAGTAGAAATGAAATGAAATCAAGGTAAAATCTATGTGTGTACCTTTAGTAGAAAAAAATAGAAATGTCTCGGAAAATAAGGTGAAAAAAACGAATATGAAGTGTATTTAATAGGATTTAAGGTTTCCCCTACCAGTATATTTGATAATAAAAGTCAGAAAGTTAAATAACTTTTTTATATCTTCAAAATCAATATATATATTAAAAAATATTTAAAAAAAAACTCTACTTTAACTATCTAACATGTAATAAATACCCTAATATTACATGTCAATACATAAGTAAAAACGTTGCTATGATAACCAAATCAATATATTTATTAAATGTTGGATAATCAGGAGTAAATTTTGAATTACCGAAAATGGCTTATTAAAAAAAATGAAATAAAGGAAATGGGTCTGTTGGTCAAAAATGGGCTTGGGCTGGTTACACGAAAGGCCCATGATTAGGATAGGATTTACAAAACCCTAATTTGCCTCCATTGGCGCTACATCAGTTCTTGCCTCTCTCTCTCTCTCTCTGCTGCGTCTGTGTGTGTAGCGTTGTGTGGTTGACTGAGAGAAGCAGTTGAATTAGCAGAATGGGGCGTGTTAGGACGAAGACAGTGAAGAAGTCGTCAAGGCAAGTGATAGAGAGGTATTACTCTCGCATGACGCTGGACTTCCACACCAACAAGAAGGTTCTGGAAGAGGTGGCCATCATTCCGTCAAAGAGGCTCCGTAACAAAATCGCCGGCTTCTCCACCCACCTTATGAAGCGCATCCAGAAGGGACCAGTGCGCGGCATCTCCCTCAAGCTGCAGGAGGAGGAGCGCGAGCGCCGCATGGACTTCGTCCCTGAAGTCTCTGCCATCCGGACCGACCAGATCGAGGTCGACAAGGAGACCATCGACATGCTCGCCGCCCTCGGAATGTCCGATGTCCCCGGCGTCGTAAAGGTCGATCCGGTTGCCGTTCAAGCACCGCCCGCATTCGGTCGCGGCGCCGGCGGAAGGAGGTATTAACCACCGCCGCCTTGTTTTCGGTTTTGGTCATGTTGTTAATCAGAGGACTAATTGTTATGTTTTGTGATTTGGATTATTATATATCTTAGGGATTACATTGCTTTGGCTCAGTTTTGGATGGTCAGATTTGTTAAACTGGTTAATGAAATTTATTTGGTGTTGCTTATGATTTATATGTTTATAATGTTACTCTGTGTGAAGTGGTGTGCTAATTACACAGTTTGATTACTGCACTAAAACTAAAACTAAAACCATGTTAGTTAGATTTTTTCATATTAATTTATTGATTGTCTGAGCTTATGAGTTGCTCTTAGTCGGATTTTGATTCTCTTGTGATGGTCAGCTGTTCTACTGCTATATCAGGGTTTGAACTTTCTACTAGTTCTCCAAAATTAACTTCCTAACATCCCTAACATATCAATAGAGAACTGCTGGGTTTTTCTTACGTAATAATATGTAACTATGTGGTTGCATTTTCTAATGGAGTGTAAAATAGTTTGAGCATTTCCCTTCTAGTTAGGAATGTTCTATATGTGTTATTCTACAACTTGAACTATATAAAAAGTAATTATTTTACCAATATTAGTCACGTTAATTATATTCTCATTACCTCTGTTGGTTGGTTACTAATGGGATTTCGTAGCATTTCATATTTCTAACTTGAAGAGGTGATCTATTCAAGTTACTTATACCACCTAGATTTATATTTTGGAGTCCTATAATTAACCTAAAGATTAATACCTGAAATATTTTCTCCATTTGAAGTATTATCTTCATTTACAACATGAAAATTTTTATACAGCTATATTTGCATAATTTTATGCCATATTTAACAGAAGTTTAACATGAATAATTATTGGACATGATCAGGATGATACAGATGACAATAAAATCTAAATTATTTTTGGAGTAGATCTGTTTCTGCTATTTGATTTCTAATAGTCATAAATTTGAGAAGAAAATAAGAATTTATAAATTAAAGATAATTCATGCATTAAAATTGTTTTTCTATTGAAATACTCACAAAAGAAGAGTGAATAATGAAGAAAATAATGATTAAATTACACATGTTTGTATAAATTATAATTTTATTGTTATTTAACAATTTTAATTTTATTATTATATTTTTATGATTATTTTGACTTTGTAAAGGTTAGACTCATTTTCTGAATCTGAATTTGAAGCTTACTGTGGGAGAGTTGATTTGAAGGAAAAATTTGTAAAAATTAATGTAGGATTTTATTGATTATATATATGAAAAAATAGTTTAATTAATAAATATTAAAAATTATTAAAATATCTTTAGTTGTAAAAGTAATATAAAGAGATAATTGTTAATATTATATATAATTGTAAAAATTATTAAAGAAATGAAAATTACTTTTTAAAATGGAAAAAGTTACATTTAAATAAAATGAAATAATTATTTTTAAAATATAATATTTTCTGAATATAAATTACTGTTAAGTGGTATAATTTTTTGTTATTGAAGTAAAATTGGATATTTATGATGATACAGATAATTAAATCTAATTACAATATTACATGACCTAAAAAATATCCTAAGGTTCAACATATTTATCATAGTTTATATGTTTAATTATTTTTGTGATCTTTATTTATATTGTGTTTTCTTAAATATGTCTCTTATTTTGTTTCAGTTGAGTTTCTAAAATTGAAAAATTGAAGTATTCTCTATTTTTAAATTGGGTTAACGGGTTAACTTTGAGATGACTTGTTAGTGTGAGGTGAAATATTTTAATAATCTGTAGCCTCTTAAGTGAAAAATGTGTAATTAAAAAGAAATATCATCTTCCATTCTTGCATCAAATCATTCAAAACACTAATGCGCCACCACATATCTCATCACCGCTAGCCTAATCTTCATCACGTGAACTTCACCTGTGTCCTTCAATCGCAACATCCTCGTCTAAACACCATTAACCTCGTGCAATTAAGCACCACCAGAAATCTTCTTTCTTATGCATCAAGCCTACAAAAAGGAAATCCAAAAATCAACTCCAAATTACGACGAATCGCGTCTCAACAGATTTGTAGAGAAATTCCAAATTTCACAAACTTGGGAACCTTAATCGTAATTTGGCCCAAATTGCTTAATTCAAACCTTATTGGCCACCATTGCAAAACCTAGATGCGAGTCACTTGCGATTTGCCCAACAGAAAACCTAAATTCACCACAATGTGTGTTGTTGTGTGAGACAAGTTAGGGTTTCTCCGTCACAGTTGTGTGATTTGAGATTCCTCTTTTGATGGAGCGATTAGAGCCGATGAAGGGGTTTCTCCAATGGTTCTTCTGTTTTGTTTCACAATTTTAGCTCAGTTCGAGATTCTGCTTTGATTGGGTTGATGTTCACTACATCTAGTTTCTTCGTTTTCCTCTTTGCAAGTTTGTTAGTGGTTGGCCGAAAGTTGGGTTCGAATATGGTGGAGGAGGCACATCTTAAGGTTTCTGGAAATTTGGGGATTTAGGGTTTGCTTGTGGTGGTTGGTCCTAGTTTTGTGAATTTGGGTTTCTCCAAGTTGCAATTCGAGTTTTTGCGATGGACAACGGTGGAGATGATCGATGATGAAAGTTGAATGAAGGCGTGGAGCTTCATTGTTGAGATTGGAGAACGAAGGATGTGACGCGATGAAGATGGTTCACAATGAGGAAGCGTTGTAAAACCTAAAATAAATACGATAAGATGTTTCCATTTTTATGTTGCTTCGTAAGTAATGTAAAATTCTGTGTGAATACCGTTAATGAAAAACATATGTGCTTGTTATATAGCTATACATATTTGAATTTATTTGTTAATATTGTTAATAAAAAAACTATGTTGTTATTTTGGATCTGTAAATAAGAAATTTGTTAAAAAAAACTAGTTGAGGAACACTTTGGCCAGGAAAGACTTAGTACTTAAGTTGTCCGTTGTGACTCACCTCTCTTTCCTAAAAGTCTACTCAATGAATTTTTAACCAAATTCTTATCAGACAGATTAGGTTCTGTTAAATTAATTTGTACTATATTCAATTGTATGATTTCTATGATGAATGTATTTTATTATGTTGGATATAAAATTATGCATAGTATGAATATTTGGAAATTTTTTTGTAGTGGTTCAATACATAGAAATGAGTTTGGTATAATAGTATATTTTTCCAGATAAACAAAAATAGTAAGAAAAATTAAAATTTGATGATAGAAAATTATAGAATTTTTAGAAGAGGTTCAAAAATTTTGAGAACATATTTTAGAAGATTTTGTTAAAAAAGTGAATAGTAAAAAAAAGTAAATAGTAAAAAAAATATGAATAGTGGAAGGGATACGTGTTCCATGTTACATTAGGTCATGAATGATCAGATTTTATCAACTTATGATTAAAATATTAATTTTTTGAATAGTAAAATGAAGGCTTAATACCCTATTTTATCCCCAGTTTCGCTCGAAAATGTCAAATTAGTTCATCCTTTAAAAAGTGCGTCAATTACGTCCTTACTTAATAAAATTTATATAAATGAAATCCCTTCCGTTAAATCCGTACAAACGGCGTTAATTATTTTTCTCTCTCTTCTACTTTAATTATTAACGCCGTTTGTACGGATTTAACGGAAGGGATTTCATTGATATAAATTTTATTAAGTAAGGACATAATTGACGCACTTTTTAAAGGATGGACTAATTTGACATTTTCGAGCGAAACTGGGGACAAAATAGGGTATTAAGCCTAAAATGAATTGTAAAAATGAATAGTAAATTTTTTTTTGGCTATAAATAGCCCAGGGGAGGGAAATTTTGTTCCAAGAAGGAGAAAATAAGGAGAGAGAAATTTTAGAAAAGAGAGAAGAAAGAGTTGGGAAGAAAGTTTTGGTTGCAAATAGAGTAGAGATTCTGGAAGATTTTCGTGGGAACTACTTATGAGCAAGAGAAAAATTCTGGAAAAGAGGTAAAGGGAGCTAACCTTGAGTCTTTTGTTTTTGTGTGATCTGAAATCTTGAATATGTTTAGAATTTTGATTCTCTTTATGGATTTAGAATGATATTCTACTTCTGTTGCATCTTTTTGGAAGGATAAGAAGATGTCTAACTGGCTATGCCATATTCAACTTTTTGGTTCCCCAGAATGTTTATTCTTTTTCTTTTTCTCTTACATCTTTCTGGAAGGATAAGAATGTGTCTAACATGCTATGTTAGATTCAACTTCTTGGTTCCCCAGAACGTTTATTGTATTTTTCTTCTTCTTCTTTTTCTCTTGTGCCTTAGTGTGGAAGGATAAGAAGATGTCTAACTGGCTTTGCCAGATTCAACTTCTTGGTTCTCTAGAACATTTATATTAAGGTTATTTTTGTTATTGTAGGATAGAGGAATCTTAAAAACCGGCGTTGGTACATCCCTGATCATAGACGAGCCCTGGTCTGATCCAGTAAGTTGTGACTAGTCATATGTGCTGGCGTTTATAGTGAGTTTGATTCGTCAAACATTTGATTCTTCTCCGATGACCATTTATAGTGATATATTATTAGCGTATACGTTGATGTTGAGGGTCCTGTTGGGATTCGATATAATAATCTTTGATGATTCTCTAGTATTATCATGTATAAAAAGAAATATTTATGTTTTATCTCGGTAATTAAAATGATACTTCCTTTTGCCTGTGTAAGGCGATAGATGGATTCAAGTCCTGTCATTTTCCTCTTTCGAGGGAATATAGATATCTCGCCGTAGGTTTCTGACTCGTGCTAGGTATGGTGCTTGGCGAACAGTTGTTACTCATCAATGTTTTTAGTGATAAGACCTTGGAGAACATGAGAGATATGTCTGAAGCTGAGTGTGGAGGCTGACTCTTATTTGTGGTCCATATGAGGGACTGGTTTTAATATATGTTTATCAAATGTATGAGTATGATAGAACCGAGATAGGTGCAATAGCTACGTGTGAAGGACAAAAATCGATAAATCTAATATCTAAGTGTAAGGGATGGAAAACGAAGGGAGACTCATGTTCATTTATTTTGATTATCTAGTGTTACCCGATACATTATCAGAGAATAAAAGGAACTTCAATTCATTTAAGAATTTAATTTTCAAAATAGACTAACTAATTACACTTATAGTCTTAGATTGTTTTCATTAGAGGTAATACAACCTGGTTGGCAGTTAATGTTACTGATAAATGATTGAAATGTGTAAGTAAATTTATTGTACCTTATTTCTTCTTTGTATTTGGTAACTCACCCTACTTGTATGACTACGACGATCGTATAACTCGTGTCGTTATACGGGAGTAGATGATGTTTCAGGTGATGCTAGAGAAGTTTAGAGCGAGGATGCATTGGAAAAAAAAACTCTATGGGATTTTCAAATATGTAATTTTAAGTTGGGAAATGTTTTAGCTTGTAACTTTAAACAGATTTTTAAGATTCGGTCTGTATTTTAATTATTACTCTTGACAACTGTGATGCATTATTGCGAAATAAAAATAAACATTGTGTCCTTAAATGTAAGTGAATAATTTTTTTAACCCTCTAAAAAAGGGGCGTTACACTTATTGGTATCAGAGCAAAGATCTTAAAAAAATGTCTTGGGGTTGGGTAGTGTGAAATTCTATCATGCATTCTTGTGTATTTATTGTTTGTTTATGAAATTGATTTGGTTATTATTATACGTGTATAGAACATCATGTCTAGGGAACTGAGAACGACAATTCTCACTTTATGACTGAAAAGAATCGAAAGAATTGTTGGCGCTATCGAGAGGGTAGTTGATATCCTGCACCACAATGTTGCGAATGGGCCGAAAGATCAATCTAGTATGACCCATTTCATGCGCCACAATCCCTCTAAGTTTGATGGGAGTGCAACTCCTAATGAAGCAGAGTATTGGATCCATGAGATTGAGAAAGTCTTCAAGGCTATCTTTTGTTCAAAAGACAAGAAGGTGGTTTTTGTGACCTTTCTACTGATCGGAGAAGCGGAATACTGGTGGAGAGGAGTTAAGCGACTGATGGAGGCTAACAAGGAAACTATCACCTGGGAGAATTTCAAAGTCAAATTCCTGGAGAAATATTTTCCTAGCAGTGCGAAGTTTGCGAAGGAGCTTGAATTTCTGAGTTTAAGCCAGGGAAGGATGTCGGTACATGAGTATGCGGTAAGCTTTGACCAGCTTTCAAGGTACTACTTGCAATCCCTTCCAAATGAATGGAAGTGTCAGAAGTTTGAAGAGGGTCTACGGCATGACCTGAAGAAGGCAGTTATACCACTGAAAATCCGACAATTTTTTACTATGATTGAGACTGCTAAGTGGGTGGAGATGCTAGAGACAGACCCAGATAGGGTAGTGAGGCCTCAGAAAGGAAGTTCATTCAGGGTAGGATTTCAAAAGAAGCCTTATTTGAAACGTCAGCAACCTGTTCCAGGATCTGTGAAGTGTTATGAGTGCAGGGGTGCGCACTACAGAAGAGAATGCCCAAAACTCTTGGGTAAGCAGAATAATGTGAAGAAGTGTTTTTCCTACAATAAGCTAGGACATTTTGATATTAAAAACACCCTTTTTGACTTAGAAGCTTGCTTGAACTCATGTTTTTGCTTGAGTTTTGTGAATAAGAGAATTGAAGGTGAATTTAATGGTTTTGTGCTAGATTCCCTTGATTTTGTAGGCTATTGGAATGATTTGAAAGAAGAGTTAAAGTACCGAATGCTTGGAATGCAGAAAAGTGAACCAGAATGCAGAAAAGTGAACCAGAGTGTAGAAAAGTCAATCAGAATGCAGAAAAGTCAACCAGTCAACCAGTCAACTAGAATGCAGAAAAGTCAACCAGAGTGTAGAAAAAGTTGCGTTGAGCGCCAGTTTTGAGTGTCGCAGCTACCGCTGAGCGCCATTTTGGAGCTGAGCGTCGATGATGTGAGCTTGGACCTATTTTCTGTTATTTTTATTTTCTATTTAAGGACTTGCACGTCCTAGGGATTGTATCTTTTGATGGCTTGAGCATAGAAACACATTTTTCACCCCTTGGGGGTAGATTTGGAGATGGTGATGGCTCTCATCTTCTCTTTCTAGGGTTTTTCTATCTCTTCCATTCTTTCATTCCATTATTCATCTAGTTCTTCCATGACGATGGAGAACTAAACCTTATTTGTTGTTGGGAAAGATGTAACCTCTTAAACTCTCATGTATTGAATTGATTCTTGATTATATATGCTTTACTTCATTAATTGTTAGGGTTTTTTCTCTACACTCTATGCATGCTTTGTTTAACTCATTCAATTGCATGATCTTTGATTTTGTCGATATGGACACATACGGAGAAATATAGAACTGTGGAAATTATCCCGGAAGCAATATTACCTAGACATAGGAATAGGAGGATCGGTTGCCTTTAAGCTTCTGTGCGAATGTAATGCATGATTAATTGCTAGGGAGACAAGACATTGTGAACTAGTAATTAGAAGTAGGCTTTCTTCACCGAGACATCTGGTTTAAGATAAATTAAAAAGTGACATTAACATTAATGAAGAAGATGAATTCATATATGCATGAGAGTAAATTAGGTGAAATCTAAACCCAACAACAATATCATCAACTTCATCCATTCATTCTTGTGTTTAGCCTCAATTGATCAAATTGCATTCATGTTTATTTTATTGCATTTGCATTAAAAAACCCCAAAATTTGTTCTTTAGAGTCTTAATTAGTTGAGTAATCACATAACATTTTAGTGTCGTGAGTCTCTTGGGAAATGATACTTGGTCTTACCATTTATTATTACTTGATACTATTCAGTACACTTGCCGAGGTCTTAACAAGTTTTTGACTTCGTTTTTGGAGATTAAAAATTTGTTTATCAGCAGGATTTCAAAAGAAACCTTATTTGAAACGTCAACAACCTGTTCCAGGATCTGTGAAGTGTTATGAGTGCGGTGGTGCGCACTACAGAAGAGAATGCCCAAAACTCTTGGGTAAGCAGAATAATGTGAAGAAGTGTTTTTCCTACAATAAGCGAGGACATTTTGCTTTCAACTGTCTTGAAAATAATGTAAAGATTGGACCACAACAGCCCAGTCCTTTTGGAGAAAAGCCCAAGGCAACGGGAAGGGTTTTTGCCATCACTGGAGAAGAAGCAGCAAAGCCAGGTAACCTTATCTTAGACACGTGCCTATTGTTTGGAAAATGTATGCGTATTTTGTTTGATTTCGGAGCTACACACTCCTGTGAGTGACCTTGGGTGTGTTCTAATGGTTTCTACAACAGCATCGAGTCAGATCTCGACCAGTTTAGTCTGTGTCGGATGCCCGATTATAGAAGCAAGACGCAAGTTCAAAGTGAATTTGATCTCTTTGCCTTTAAGAGATCTTGATATCATTCTAGGGATGGATTGGTTATCCACCAATCACATCCTAATTGACTATGGACAACACAAGTTGATTTTCCAAGAAATAGACGGTTTAGAGTTTGTCTCAACTAAAGAACTTTTAAAGGATTTTAAAGGCGGTGCTACATGTTTCATGGTTATAGCTCATGATAAGACGAAAGGTTCTGAACAACATACAATGGTTATTTCAGTGGTGGAAGAATACGCTGATGTTTTTCTAGATGAGATACCTGGGTTACCACCAACGAGAGAAGTTGAGTTCTCCATCGACTTGATTCCTGGTGCAGGACCAATATTTATAGCTCCTTACAGCATGACTCCTGTAGAGTTGGCAGAACTAAAGAAGCAGATAGAAGAATTGTTAGAGAAACAGTTTATCAGACCTAGTGTATCACCATGGGGAGTTCCAGTGTTACTTGTGAAAAAGAAAGACGGAAGTTCGAGGTTGTGTGTTGACTACCGGCAGTTGAACAAACTGACAATAAAGAATAAGTATCCACTGTCAAGGATTGAGGACCTATTGGATCAGGTACGAGGAGCAAGTATATTCTCTAACATTGATTTGAGATCTGGTTATCACTAGATTTTAGTCAAACTTGAGGATGTTCAGAAGACAGCTTTTAGATCACGCTATGGGCACTATGAGTATGTAGTGATGCCATTTGGAGTTTCAAATGCTCCTGCAATTTTTATGGACTATATGAATCGAATTTTTAGATCCTACCTAGATAAGTTTGTCGTTGTGTTTATTGATGACATTCTCATCTATTCTAAAAGTCGAGAAGAACATGCAGGACATTTTAGACTAGTGTTGGATATTTTGAGGGAACGTCAATTGTATGGGAAGTTGTCTAAGTGTGAGTTTTGGTTAGATGAAAATCAATTTTTGGATCACGTGATTTCGTCACAAGGGATTATTGTCGATCTAGCGAAAGTTGAAGCAGTGCTTAAGTGGGAACGCCCAAAGAGTATGACTGAAGTAAGAATTTTTGTGGGCTTTGTCGGTTATTACAGAAGATTTGTAGAAGGTTTCTCCAAGATTGTAGGTCCTTTAACCCAGTTAACTCGTAAAGACCAACCTTTCTCATGGACGAACAAGTGCAAAGCAAGTTTTGAGGAAATGAAGAGAAGATTGACGAGTGCTCTAGTCCTGGCCATTCCGGATACTACTAAGAGTTTGGAAGTGTTCTATGACGCTTCATACCAAGGACTTGGATGTGTGTTAATCAATCAAAGGACATCCTTGGATAAGTTGGCAGAACTTTATGTCAGAGAAGTTGTCAAATTGCATGGTGTACCATCAAATATCATTTCTGATCGTGATCCAAGATTTACGTCAAGATTTTGGAAGAAATTACAAGAGGCTTTCGGTACGAAGCTTAGGATGAGTTCAGAATCTCATCCTCACACGGATGGATAGTCCAAAAGGACTATTCAATCTCTCGAAGACTTGTTGAGGACGTGTGTTTTTTATCATATGGGAAGTTGGAGCGAAATTCTATCTTTGGTAGAATTCACTTACAACAACAACTTTCATTCCAGCATAGGGATGGCGCCATATGAAGCCTTGTATGGGAGAAGATGTAGGACACCTCTATGTTGGTACCAAGATGGAGAAGCAGTTGCGTTAGGTCCCGAGATGTTACAACAAACGACAAACAAAGTTAAGTTGATACAAGAGAGAATGTGTGCAACTCAAAGCAGACAGAAGTCTTATGCAGATAAGAGAAGAAGACCTCTTGAGTTCGAAGTAGGAGACCATGTGTTCCTTCGTGTGTCTTAGATGACAAGCATAAGAAGAGCTATCAAATCGAAGAAGTTGTCTCCCAAGTTTCTTGGACCATTTGAAATCATCAAGAGGATCGGGCCAGTAGCATATAAAATCGCGTTGCCTCCATAATTAGAGAATTTACACGACATGTTTCATGTATCAAACCTAAGAAAGTACGTTTCAAGACCAGATCATGTGCTTGAGATGGATGAGATTCAAGTCAAAGGAGATTTATCTTTAAACGTCAAACCTGCGAATTTTGGATCATCAAACTAAACAACTCAGAGGAAAGAGCATCCACACGGTGAAAGAGCTGTGGAATGAGAGCACACAAGAGATGACTTGGGAATTAGAAGAGGATATGAGAAACACCTACCCTTATCTATTCTCATGATAACCATAATTTTCGAGGACAAAAAATTTTGTGAATGGGGAGAATGTAAGACTAAAATAAATACGATAAGATGTTTCCATTTTTTTGTTGCTTCGCAAGTAATGTAAAATTTTGTGTGAATACCATTAATGAAAAACATATGTGCTTGTTGTATAACTATACATATTTGAATTTATGTGTTAATATTGTTAATAAAAAAAACTATATTGCTATTTTGGATCTGTAAATAAGAAATTTGTTAAAAAAAACTAGTTGAGGAACACTTTGGCTAGGAAAGACTTGGTAGTTAAGTTGTCCATTGTGACGCATCTCTCATTCCTGGAAGTCTACTCAATGAATTTTTAACCAAATTCTTATCAGACCGATTATGTACTGTTAAACTAATTTGTAATATATTCAATTGTATGTTGGATATAAAATTATGCATAGTATGAATATTTGGAGAAAACTTTGTAGTGGTTCAATACATAGAAAGGAGTTTAGTACAATAGTATATTTTTCCAGATAAATAAAAATAGTAAGAAAAATTAAAATTTGATGATAGAAAATTATAGAATTTTTGGAAAGAGGGGTTCAAAATTTTGAGAACATATTTTAGAAGATTTTGTTAAAAAAAAGTGAATAGTAAACAAAATGAAAAGTGGAAGGGATAAGTCCATGTTGCATTGAGTCATGAGGGGTCAGATTTTATCAACTTGTGATTAAAATATTATTTTTAAATAGTAAAATGAAAAGTAAATTTTTTTCTGCTATAAAAAGCCAAGGGGAGGGAAATTTTGTTCCAAGAAGGAGGAAATAAGGAGAGAGAAATTTTAGAAAAGAGAGAAAAAAGAGTTAGGAAGAAAGTTTTGGTTGTAAAGAGAGTAGAGATTCTGGAAGACTTTCGGGGGAACTACTTCTGAGCAAGAGAAAAATTCTTGAAAGAGGTAAGGGGAGCTAACCTTGAGTCTTTTATTTTTGTATGATCGAAAATCTTGAATATGTTTAGAATTTTGATTCTCTTTACTGATTTAGAATTATATTCTACTTCTTTTGCATCTTTCTGGAAGGATAAGAAGATGTCTAACCGGCTATGTCAGATTCAACTTTTTGGTTCCCCATAATGTTTATTGTTTTTCTTCTTCTCTTGTAACTTTCTGGAAAGATAAGAAGGTGTGTAATCGGCTATGCCAGATTCAACTTCTTGGTTCCCCAGAACGTTTATTGTATTTTTCTTCTTCTTTTTCTCTTGTGTATTTCTGGAAGGATAAGAAGGTGTCTAATGGGCTTTGCCAGATTCAACTTCTTGGTTCCCCAAAACATTTATATTAAGGTTATTTTTTTGATGGTAGGATAAAGGAATGTTAAAAACCGGAGTTGGTACATCCATGATCATAGAGCAGCCCTGGTATGATCCAGTAAGTTGTGACTAGTCATATGTACTGGCGTTTATGGTGAGTTTGATTCGTCAAACATTTGATTCTTCTCCGGTGACCATTTATAGTGATATATTATTAGTGTATACGTTGATGTTGAGGGTCCTGTTGGGATTCAATAGAATAGTCTTTGGTGATTCTTTAGTATTATCATGTATAAACGGAAAGATTTATGTTTTATCTTGGTAGTTAAAATGATAATTCCTTTTGTCTGTGTAAGGCGATAGATGGATTCAAGTCCTGTCATTTTCCTCTATCGAGGGAATATAGATATCTCGGTGTAGGTTTTTGACTCGTGCTGAGTATGGTGCTTGGTGAACGGATGTTACTCACCAATGTTTTTACTCATAAGACCTTAGATAACAAGGGAGATATGTCTAGAGGTGAGTGTGGAGGACGACTCTTATCTGTGGTCCATATGAGGGACTGGTTTTGATATATGTTTATCAAATGTATGAGTATGATAGAACCGAGATAGGGACAATAGCTGTGTGTGAAGGATCAGTGTCCAGTAGCTGCGTGTGAAGGACACAAATCGATAAATCTAATATCTAAGTGTGAGGGATGGAAAACAAAGGGAGACTCATGTTCATTTATTTTGATTATATAGTTTACCTGATACATTATCAGAGAATAAAATGAACTTCAATTCATTTAAGAATTTAATTTTCATAATAGACTAACTAATTACAGTTATAGTCTTAGATTGTTTTCGTTAGAGGTAATACAGCCTGGTTGGCAGTTAATGTTACTGATGAATGACTGAATTGTGTAAGTAAATTTATTGTAGCAACTTATTTCTTCTATATATTTGGTTAGCTCACCTTACTTGTATGAGTACGATGATCGCATAACTCGTGTCGTTATACGGGAATAGATGATGTTTCAGGTGATGCTGGAGAAGTTTAGAGCAAGGATGCATTGGGGAAAAAAACTCTATGGGATTTTCAAATGTGTAATTTTAAGTTGTGAAATGTTTTGGCTTGTAACTCTAAACAAATTTTTAAGATTCAATCTGTATTTTAATTATTAATCTTGACAATTGTGATGTATTAATGTGAAATAAAAATAAATATTGTGTCCTTAAATATAAGTGAATGATTTTTTTTAACCCTCAAAAAAGGGGGCATTACAAGCGCGATTGCTTCGCTCACGGTGGTGGATGGAAGAGAGCGTGGTGGCTGCCATGGTTGTGTGAGGAAAGGCATTCACATTTCAGAAACACTATTTTTTTAATTTTTTAATTACACATTTTTCACGTAAGAGGCTCTGTATATGTCACGTCATTAAGTTAACATTGTAATTAAGGTTAGGAAATTGTCAGTTCATGTCTAGAGATAAGTTGGTCATGTTATCTTCAATTCCCTCAACATGCCTCGTGCATTTGTTCCATATCTCGCATTTTGGTTTGCAAGTCTTGTACCCCTCCCACATTTGAGTCATCATATGAGGATTTGATGGATAAGGAGGAGGTTGCACAGGGATGCCATGTTGAGGACTTTGATGTTGTGGTTGTTCTTCGTCTTCATCATTACTGACTTTATGCTGCCAAATATCATTGACGTTAACAATATTCAACTTCTTCAAAGAATTAGTCAAAAAATGTTGTCTGGTCCCAGTCTGGTGTTGGCATCGGCATCAAAATCTACTTCATTATATTGCATGATTTTGGTGATTAAGACATAGAGATATCTCATTGGCCTTACATTTAAGCATATTTTGCATGATATGATGAGACTAATTGATAGATATACTATTTTTAAGCACCCATAACATAAAGATATCTTTGGGCAACAATTTTGCGAAATTTCCAGGTTGTGGAGTCAACATATACATGACAAGCTAATGCAGAAGTCTATCATTAATGTTTAAACAACCAACCATTTTAACATATTGACCCTGCATTTCTAGTTTACCATAGTAGCTAATGTCATCTAGCAGTTATAGGAAAATTCATTTGATATATTTGTGAAGGACAATTTCTGACCCTCGTACTTGAGATAGCAACATTCAACCAATCAGCTAGTTTCAATTTAATTCTTTTCTTGATGACCTTATTCTAAAGATATCCATTTGCAAAAATCCTTAGATTTGAATAGAAGACTTTGATCAAATCCGGATAGAAGGGTCGTTCCAATCTCACAAAATCTGATACTCCTTGAAAAACAAGGTGATGATGAAAATATAGGTTTGAGGTCGCAATTGATTCAAAATTCATAATTTTTGGAACCACGACATTTCTTGTATAGAAATCAGTAGCATAGTGTTCCATCTGATGACCATCATTGAAGAAACGATGTTGATCTAATACTTCTTCAACATATGGCCTCATATATGCAGGAGCGTCTATCTTAGTTGCCGGTTCTTTTTCCTTACGACTTTTTCGTGTCCTTTTTTACGATGATGATGTCATTAAAAAAATAACTTGAACAAAACAAAAAAAAAATAACACATCAAATGTCATAAGAATAATTTAATATTAAAAGTAACAATTGAAGTGACAAAATGTCATAAGCATTAACCAACATTGTTAAGTATTAATAGCAACAATATCATATTACAATAGAAGGATGAGACAAAACCTTACAATATAAATGAACCTAAGACTATATTATACACATAGATGGACTCGACTACCACCCACCATCATGTTACACAACTTATTCCCTCTACAATGTGAGAGCATTCCCATTAACCTTTTTGTGCATGCAGGATTTGTACAGAGGAAATCATAACATTGCTCCACAAGTGTTTTGTCTTGTTTGTTTATCGCAATCAACATTTCTGTATGTTGCCCTTTGTGTATTAGAATATAGGGGTGCGACGCAGGATTTCATTTTTCTCGACCATGTTTGATATATTCTCAAAATGAACATTACTGGATCCCATTACGTCCATGAAGCCATCGAGCTTGGTTATCAACTTATCAAATTGTGAATCCATTATGTCCACCATAAGTGTCTTCCTCTTTAAACCACTTGAGGATGAAGTGCCTCCAGAATGGATGGAAGGCACAAAATGAGTTGTCCCTGGACTGTACTCGTCAATAGTTGGAGAGGATGGTGGAATTAGGGTTGTAAACTGAGTAACAAAATATCGTCCTCTGGATTGAATGAGTTGAGTACTAGATTACTGATTAACATAATTTTGAGCAACAGAAAATCAAGTGAAACAATGAACATAAACAATTAATGAGAATTCAATTAATATAAACAATGTTAGAGGATTAATTTCATACGTTTTCATATAAATTCCTCCCCTTTCCAATTGATGTGCGAATTATAATTATCCACTTGAGTTTATTAAGAGCTTGTTTACCCCTAATTCCGTAGATAAGCAAATTTATCCATTGAATTCAAACCCCTAATCCCTTAGGCCAGTTACAAAATTCAATAAAATCATGAAGAACAATTCTTATCTCAATTACAAACTAATTAGCTATGCCCAATTTACCAATTGTGAAAATATCTAATATGTTCTATTTATAATAATAAACAATCCTTAATTTCCCAATTGTAAAATTACTCATAGAATAGACATTAGAACATAAATAGAACACTGGAATAATTAAAACTAACTAAACATCAATTGAAAAGGTTCAGAAATTATAGTCAAAAGTATTACATCAATCCTCTAACAAAAAGGAAAATTAGTTCTAAATAATGTAAAATTCATAAGAAATTAAAGGAAGAAGAAGTGTAGCCTCCATCAGTGCTTCTTCATCTACATTTTTTCCCCTAAAAATCATGTCCCAATTGTTAATTCCCCTTTCTTTCCTCTAATTCCCTTTTTTTAGGAGACTGATTACTCCGTTCTAGTAACTATCCTTAATTTCTCTAGTTCTTTTAATCTTTTTAAATCCACATAATGAGATGTTAGTAACTTCTTCGAACAATTCCATTGCTCATGGAAAAAATCCACAATCTCCTTGTGCTTTTCTCTGGTTTCAATTTCGCACTCCTAAAATAAATCCACGAGTTGTGAAAAAATCACAACTCAATTGTTGAACTTGCTGGTTTGGATTTTATTTCTCTCGAGACAAATCTACAGCTCTTGGAAACTTTCACAACTCAGTTGTGGAACTCTCTAGTTTCAACTCTACATTTTTTAGCAAAATCCACAGGTTGTGAAAACGTTCACAACTAAGTTGTGGAACTCCTTGGTTTCAACTCTGCATCTTGGACAAAGTTGTGATTTTAACACTTAGAAACACCTACCTAAAAGAAAAACATAGATCCCAAATGTATGATCCGAAACAAAGATAATGCATGATGAAATCATTCAATTAATTCAATTATGTATGCAAATGGCCTAAACTAAGATATGAATGCAATTACATTTTATTCACACATCAAAATACCCCAAGCTTAGACTTTTGTTTGTCCTCAAGCAAAGAGAATTCAACTAACACAGAATGATAATGCAAATAGAATAATGAATTAATTTAAATGGTCCTATAAAGAAACAACTTATTTCTGCTCCTATAATTACAGCACCTAATTGGTCTTTACCATTTGAATTGATGTGTGATGCTAGTGATTATGCTATGGGTACTGTATTAGGACAAAGAAAAGAAAAAACGTTTCATGTTATATATTATGTCAGTCGTGTATTGAATGAAGCTCAAAAGAATTATGCCACGACTAAAAAAGAATTGCTTGCAATAGTGTTTGTTTTTTATAAATTCAAATCTTATCTTTTTGGGTCTAATGTTATTGTTTACATTGATCATGTTGCTTTGAGATATTTGCTTTCTAAGCAGGATGTCAAACCAAGTTTAATTCGTTGGATTCTCTTATTACAATTGTTTAACCTGGAAATTCGAGATAAGCAAGGAAAGCAAAATTTAGTAGCATATCACCTTTCAAGATTGAAGTTTGATGAAGGGAACCAGGATATCAAGCCTATTTCAGAGGAGTTTCCATATGAGAAGTTACTGGCCATTACTTCCTTGCTATGGTTTGCATATTTTGTCAATTTTAAAGCAAGTGGTATAATTCCTCATGACCGTACTTTTCAGCAAAGAAAAAAATTTCTACACGTTAAATGTTACTTTTGGGATGATCCTATGTTGTTCAAAAGATGTAGTGATGGTGTATCATTAGAAGATGTGTTCTTGAAAATGAATTTGAGAGTATTCTTTGGCATTGTCATGGGTAGAGCTGTCAAAACGGGTAACCCGGCCCGACCCACCACGAGTTGACCATTTAGTGAGTCAACCCAACTCGGCTCATTAATTAGCGAGCCAAAAAAATTCGAACCCGACCCGACCCACCACGGGTTGGTGGGTTAAACGGGTTGGCTCATTGGCTCACTTAATTAACTTTTTTTTGTACCTTCTTCTTCTCAGATTCTTATAACATGTTACTTTGATCGATCAAATTGAAACAGTAATAATTGAATCAATTGATATAAAAGAAAATGAAACAAAAGAAATATATTGTTATATATATTCTAAGCTATCAAGCGTAAAATTTTGCCAATTTAATTTAGTGAGGCATACAAAAAACTACATATAAACGTTAACAAAAATATATAGCACAAGATAAATTTTCATGCTTGTAGATAGGTCTAAAAACAAGATAAAACAAATGATATATTCCCGAATTATCTAATCTATAATATTATCCATCTATTAAATTGGAGTCCTGAATGGATAAATCCACAGTATTATGCTCTCTTGAAACATCTTCTTCTTTATCTCCATCTATAATATTATCCAATCTATAATCTTAGGGTTTTATTTGCGAAGGGGAACTTTTGGAAAGACAGGAACGCGAAATGCTTTATTTCTAAGTAAAGGTTGTGCATTTTGAATAATTAATTTAATTAATTTGATTTCAATAAAAAAAATAAGATTTGAATAATTAATTTAATTAAAAAAATAGGTGGGTTGGTGAGCCAACCCGACCCACCACGGGTTCAACCCGTGTGAGCCGGGTTCTTAGTGAGCCGGGTCAAAATTGGCTCGCATAAAAAAAATTCATTTTTTTCCAACCCAACCCGGCTCAAACCCGTGGTGAGCCGGGTTGGCTCACGGGTTTCAACCCATTTTGACGGCACTAGTCATGGGTCAGATTATGGGAGGCATTTTAGTGTTGAAAGAACAAATTATAAAGTTTTACAACGTGGATTTTATTGGCCTACCCTCTTTAAGGATGCCCATAGTTTAGTGAAGCACTGTTATAGATGTCAAAGAGTAGGAAATATTTCAAAAAGAAATGAGATGCCCTTAAAAAACAACATACTTGAAGTGGAAATTTTTGATGTTTGGGATATAGATTTTATGGGGCCCTTTCCTCTTTCTTTCTCAAACCAATACATTTTGGTTGTTGTGGATTGTGTGTTTAAATGTGTAGAGGCCAGTGCATTACCAACAAATGATGCTAAGGTGGTGGTTTCTTTCATTAAGAAACAATTTTTTTCTAGATTTGGGGTACCCAAAGCAATCATTAGTGATGGAGGTTTACATTTTCATAACAAAAATTTTGCATCACTTTTGGGACAATATGGTGTCAAACACAAGATAGTTACCCCTTGCGGTCCACAAACCAATGGAAATTTCAATAAGGAGTTGAAGAGAATTTTGGAAAAAGTTGTGAGCTCGTCTAGAAAAGATCGGTCAAGAAAATTAGATGATGTAGTTTGGGCTTATCGTACAGCTTTTAAAACTCCAATTGGAATGTCACCATATCAGTTGGTGTATGGGAAATCATGTCATTTACCAGTAAAATTAGAGCATAAATCATTTTGTGCTATTAAATTGCTAAATTTTGATTTAAAGAATGCAGGTGAGAAAGGGCTACTGCAATTGGATGAGTTAAAGGAATTTAGAATGCAAGCCTATGAAAATGCTCAGATTTATAAAGAAAGAACAAAAAAATGGCATGATAAAAAAAATCTGCTTAAAGAATTTTCCCAAAGACAACATGTGTTATTGTATAATTTCAGGCTTAAACTATTTCCTGGCAAACTCAAATCTAGGTGGTCAAGTCTGTTGTTGTTAAGAAAATCTTTCCTTTTTGTACAATTGAAGTCTCAGACCCTAATTTAGAAAGAAGTTTTAGAGTAAATGGTCAAAGATTAAAGTTGTATTTAGGAGGTAATTTTGAAAAAAAAAATACGACCAGTGTTTCAATCACATCACCACATGGTGCCTGTGAAAATGAATATCACTAGTTTTCTGGTTTTTTTTTAAAAAAATTATATAAATAAATAAAAAAAGAGGCAAAAGTGTAACATTTTGCGAGTTCTCCTCATTCATCCACATCAACGTCCCAGTCGCAACTCCACACCAACGACCTAGTTCGCAACTCCACACGGACAAGATTCAACGTGTGCGCCGCCATTGTCGTAAACCTCCACAGACCATCACACCCTCCAAGTGGTAGAAGACTACGACACAATGTCGCTTTAGTTGGCGTAATCCAGTCCTGGTCACCGACTCCTCCAACCAGCGGACGCCCTCCCCATGACCCAGGCCACCGCAACGCACCATCTTCTTCACCATCATAACACCCAATCACTATCATTGAATTTGTGTGTCATGTTTCAGTACCACCAGTAGTTGAACAATGTCCAGGAAAACGGGTTCGTTCTTCTATTAACAACTCAATTGGTATTAATTTTCAAAATGAAGAACAAAGGTTGAGGTACGCTTCAATGATTAAGAGAGTTATTTTGCCTAGACAATATTTAGATGAAAATACTTTAAGCACATTGGGCATGTTAAAGGAATTCTCTTGGATGATTGATAAACTTGGTTGGAGTTCCTTTGCCACTCTCAAATATCCTGCTTATGAGAAAATTACAATTGAGTTTCTAAGTTCTGTGAAGGCTAAAATTTTGCAAGGAAAGAAGTGTGAAGATGGTTAATTACATTTAGATTGCACAATACTAATTACAATTTCACTTTAGCTGAGTTTAATGCAAACCTTGGATTTCCCCATGGAGGTGAAACGAATTACCCTAGAGAGTTTGATGCGCATTCATTTTGGTACAAATTATCTCGATCTCGTGCTTTTGTTTCATTTGAATCTAAAGAATCTCATATTCATAACCCTTGTTTTCGATATGTTCACCACCTCATGCCTCATACTATATTTGCTCGGGGTGATAGCATTATTGTAGTTAAAAAATCTAAATTGTTATTTTTATGGTGTATGGTTAATGATGTTCAGTTAGATTCAAGCGCTAGGTTAGTAGGCCAGTTCCTGAAGGTAGGGAAGGCTTCACCTGAACAAATAACAATTGGTGGGTTGATCACTACTATTATTGCTTTACATGTGAACATTCCTTTGGAGGGTGACAAGCCAATATTAGGAACTTCTCGAATTAATCTATAAATGTTGATGAATAATGAAATGTTGGTTAAAAGGGATGATCGTTATTGATTGGTCATGAGTGATATTATAATGCAAAATATGGAACAAATGCAAGGGTATGTTCAACGAATTGAAGATAACTTGGCCAACTTATCTTTGGACATGAACCGACAATTCACTAACCTCAGTTATAATGTTAACTTAATTCTACACAAATTAGATGACTAAGCCTTATAATATTGCATGGGTGTATTAAATTACATTATGGATTTGCTTTGTTATATTAATTTATGTCTTTCATTTGTTACATTACATCAACATCATTTCTATTTTATTTCACAAAAGTTATCATACTTGTTTTAGTTAATGTCACCTTAATAAACTTCAAATCATATGGATTCTCAAATAATTGCCAAATTGGAAAAAACAAATATTGAAACAAAAAGACTATATGTTATTGTTCACCGACAACTACATGTTGAAAAAAGCTGACAAAACAGTATTTCCTGAGGCATGTAGTTTCACTATCCTTAAGGACTTATCCGCGGTGTATTGCGCAAGTCCCCCAGGATACAATAGGAACTTCCCAAAATATTTTTGAGGATCTCAGAACTAGCAAGGATCTCTAAAAAGAGTATAAAATAACCCAAAATAATTTTCGAAGAAGAAAAGAGCTAAAGAATGAAACTCAGAAGAGAGGAGAATGAGAAAACTAAATTTGGTGTGTTTTTGAATGGGGAATAACCCTTTATTTATAGAGCTAGGAAAAAATAAAATAAATAAAAGAAATTAAAAATAATAAATGATTTTAACGTTGGAGCATTAACATTTTTTATCGTTGCTCTATAAATATTTTTGAACGTTGCAACCATCAAATCATTTATGAACGTTGCAAAGAACATTACAAACCTACGTTCTTTTGCAATAATTATAATATATTATAACAATCCCACACATATTGCAAAAGAAGTTGAAAGAAAAAGTCTTTGACTCAAATAGTTCAAACAATAAAAGAAATATAAGAAACTTTTATCCTAGGTCTCACAGGATGTAATGCATCAGAGCTGGTATAGCAAGCTATATGAACCAGTCTTAGATTGAGATACTTAACACACAGTGTAGTTGGTATAGCAAGCTATATGAACCAAAGACACTTGACGTGTGTTAGAGGTTTATCAATCACAATACACTCTCATAATCTTTGTTGTTATCGTTGTGTTGCGCTTACTAGGCCATGCGCGAGCCCGGTATTCATGAGTGCTCTAGAGATCATGCCAAGATCTCATGCAAGCGGCCCCACTCGACACTCATATAGGTGATTTCATCAAGTGTATGCTACAAATCATACATCACCCATAAAGGATATGAAAATCATTAAAAAATTTGTTTAAAATAAAATTCTATCACCATATAGAATTTTAATGACAAAGTTTAGCCTCTCAATAATGCAGTCTCTAGCACTTTCACACACACACACCATAGGAATTGACATAATTGATTAAAATCAATTTAGTGCTATCAGAACTAACAAGTGACTTGTTTTTACCCATATGAACCTTATTCATGGGATCTTCAATCACAAAGGTTGGGTTACCATCACTTGTTTGTTTGCAAGTGGCTTAAGTCCCATTCCCATCGATGGAAATGGTTACATTTGTCTTCCTAGGGGTTTTGTCAGAGGATCTGCTAGATTTCGTTCTGACTTCACATAGTCAATGGAAATAGATCCACTCTTTAGCAGTTGCTTCATCAAATTGTGTCTCAATTGAATATGTCTATTCTTTCCATTGTAATTTTTGTTTTTAGCTATAGCTATTGTCGATTGGCAATCACAATGTATTGATACCGATGGGGTTGGTTTCATTCCCAGTGGAATGTTCGCTAAGAAGTTTTTCAACCACTCAGCCTCATTATCAGTCATCTCAAGAGCAACAAACTCAGATTCCATTGTTGATCTTGCAATAATTGTTTGTCTGGCTCATCTCCATGTAATCGCACCACCCCCAAGAGTGAATACATAACCACTAGTGGATTTTGTCTCATTTGAATCAGATATCTAGTTAGCATCATTGTACCCTTCTAGTACAGCGGGAAATCCACTATATTCAATGGCATAATCCATTGAACCTCTTAAGTATCTCATAAGCCTAGCAAGTGCATTCCAATGTTCCTAATTTGGACATTGAGTGTACCTACTCAGTCTACCTACTACATAAGCAATATCAGGTCTAGAAAAGCTCATGAAGTGTAGTAAGCTCTCAATTATTTGGGCATATTGAGACTGAGATAATGATTATCCTCTATTTTTCATTAATTTAAAATTAGTATTATAAGAGGTACTCACTGGTTTTAAGTCATAAAACCCAAACTTCTTAAGAAGTTTCTCAATATATTGTTCTTGAGATAGCAATATATTATCTCCCTTCCTTATGATTCTAATACCTAAAATCACATTGGTTTCACCCATGTCTTTCATTTCAAATTTTGATCCTAGAAACAATTTAGTTCTAGCGACAATCTCATTGCATGTACCAAAGATTAACATGTCATCCACATACAATCATATAATGACACAATCACCATTTTTAAACTTAGAGTACACACATTTATCAACATCATTAGGTGAAAAACCATCACAAAGCAACACATTATTAAGTTTTTCATGTCATTGTTTTGGTGCTTGTTTCAACCCATACAAGGATTTTAAGAGTTTACGTACTTTATCCTCTTAACCAAGTACAACACACCCTTTAGGTTGAGTCATATAAATTTCCTCCTCTAAATCACCATTCAAAAAGGTTGTTTTAACATCCATCTGATGTATCACTAGTTTATGGATAGCTGCTACAACTAACAACACTCGAATACAGGAAATCCTAGTCACTGGAGTAAAAGTATCAAAGTAATCTATGTTGAGTTTTTGAGTAAAACCTTTTGCTACTAATCTTGCCTTATATTTCTTTATGGATCCATCAAGGTGCTACTTTTTCTTAAAGATCCACTTACAACCAATGGGTTTTGCTCCTTTAGGCAAATCTACTAAAGTCCAAGTATTGTTTTTCTGAATTGATTCAATTTCAGTCCTAATGACCTTATCCCACTGTTTTGCATCAGGAGCACTAGTAGCTTCTATAAAGCTTATTGGATCATTATCAACAAGATAAGTATAAAAGTCATCTCCAAAGAAAGTTTCCTTTCTCTGTCGTTTACTTCTTCTCAAATCCTCATTCATGGTATTACTATTATCATTATCATCAACAGGTTGAGACATCTCAATAACTTTTAAGGGAAACACATGTTCAAAAAAACTCAGCATTTTTCGTCTCCATTATAGAATTTCTCTCAAGTAAGTTACTTTTAACAACTAGAAATCTATAAGCAGCACTATGTTCAACATAACCTAAGAACATACAATCAGAGGTTTTAGATCTTATTTTCCTTTTCGTAGGATCGGGTAACATGACCTTAGCTAAGCACCCGCACACTCTTAGATATTTAAGGTTAGGTTGGTAACATTTCCACAACTCATAAGAAGTTTTACCGGTTTTCTTATGGGGTATTTTATTTTGTAAAAAACATGCAGTAAGCAAGGTTTCTCCCCAAAGGTTATCAGGTGCACCACAGCTAACAAGCATAACATTCATCATTTCCTTAAGGGTTCTATTTTTTCTCTCAGCTACTGCATTAGACTCAGGTGAATATGGTGAGGTCACTTCATGGATAATTCTTTCTTTAACACAAAAGTCATTAAAGAGCACATACTCACCAACTCTATCTGATCTAATCATTTTAATTTTCTTATTCAATTGATTTTCTACTTCTGCTTTATAGGTTAAAAACACATCAAAGGCTTCATCTTTATGTTTGATTAAGTAAACTTTGGTGTATCTAGAATAATCATCTATAAAGGTCACAAAATAATTTTTACCTCCTCTATACATGGTTTGTTTTAAGTCAGCTAGATCAGTATGAATTAATCCTAACAGTTCAGTTTGGCATTCTACAGAAAAACATGTTTTCTTTGTTAATTTAGATTCTACACATATATCACATTTATTACTCTGTTTATCATGCATATTAATCAATCCTAGTCGTTGTAATTTCAAAACATACGAGAAATTCACATGACCTAATCTAGCATGCCATATATCATACGAGTCAACAATATAAGCAGAAGAACTTGATTCATTAATATTTTCAGAAACATTTAGAATGAAGAGTCCTTGATCACAATATCCCTTCCCCACGAAAACATTATTTTTTGTCATAATGATCTTGTCAAACTCAAATGACACTTTAACCCATACCTTTCCCAATAGTGTTACAAAGATTAAATTAACTCTGATTGATGGCACATGTAACACATCACTCAAGGCCAGAGTCTTTCCAGATGTGAGTTTGAGAAGAACTTTTCCTCTTCTCATAACAGGAGTGGTCCTGGAATCACCGAGGTAGACGTGTTCTTCTCCATCCTACACTAGAGTAAGAGGTAAAGGCACTTATGTTTGCACAGATATGTCTGGTAGCACCAAAGACTACCACCCACTTGCTTACATTGGTCATGAGATTTACTTTAGAAACGACCACAACAATAATGTCATCTCCTTCGGCTATATTGGCCCTAGGAGGATTGTCGTTTCTCGCTCTGCGCCTACACTGTGGTGCATGATGGCCCGACTTCCCACATACGAAGCAATTTCCTTTCTTCTTAAAGGTGGGTTTAGATTCATTGGGACGGGATTTAAGAAAATTATTTTTCTTTTTGTAATCAGGTTTGTATTCATACCTTTTAGGAGCAGGTTTTACTTCTACCATATCTACTTTCGTAGATAAAGCTTTGGCCCTTGCAGTACTAGACTCCTTCCTGTTGGTATCTTCAATTATTATGTGTGTAATGAGTTCTGGTAGAGACATTTGTTTGCGCATGTGTTTCAACTGTTGTTTGTAATATGTCCAGGATGCCAGCAATTTCTCGATCAGAAGTTCTAAAACAAATTCATCCGGTAGCAGAATATTTTCTGCTTTGATATCTTCCAGCAGCTTGTGGTACTCATTGATTTGAGTTTTTATGTCCTTGTCTTCAATCATCTCCCAACGGTAATAGTTTCCTATGACCAATCTTTGTTTGATGACATCTTCGGCAGTGTATTTGAGAATCAACGAGTCTCAAATGTCTTTTGCTTCCTTATAGAAAGAGTACACATCGAACAAATCATTAGAAAGTGCACTAAGCAGAGTGTGTCGGCATACCTTGTTCACGTAAGTTCACTCTTCAATTAGTTTTGAGTTTGAAGGAATAATGGAGTCGGGCTTCGGAGATGAAAGAGCAACAGATTGTTATAAAAAGCTGACAAAACAATATTTCCTGAGGTGTGTAGTTTCACTGTCCTTAAGGACTTATCCGCAATGTATTACACAAGCTCCCTAGGATACAACAGGAATTTCCCAAAATATTTCTAAGAATCTCAGAACCAGCAAAGATCTTTAAAAAGAGTAAAATAACCTAGAATAATTTTAAAAGAAGAAAAGAGCTAAAAAATGAAACTCAGAAGAGAGAGGAAAATGAAAAAACTAAATTTGATGTGTTTTGAAATGGAAAATAACCCTCTATTTATAAAAGTAGGAAAGAATAAAATAAATAAAAGAAATTAAAAGATTGTAACGTTGGAGCATTAAATTTTTTATCGTTGCTCTATAAATATTTTTGAATGTTGCAACCATAAAATCATTTTCTTGAACATTACAAAAAACGTTACAAACCTATGTTCTTTTACAATAATTATAATATATTATAACACTACAAGCCATGAATAATAACCTATATTATAACCTATATTTTATATATATATATATATATATATATTCTCATTTTATTTTATTTTAAAATTAAAAAAAAGAAAAAAGTTATATTTAAATATAAAAGAAACTATAATCAATACCAATACTATATAACATATGTTTACATAATTGTGAACTACTTGACTAATAATAATTAAAATAAAATTGTACATACGCCTAATCATTGGTTAATCACAAGCAAATACAGTATTAGTTATTGAGAATGTTAAAAATTCCAACAAAAAGAATTTCCATAGGAATGGAACAAAATTGAGGAAAATGCAAAAACTAAGCCTACGAGAGAAGAACAACAGAACGTTTTAATTCAAGAATCTTCCAGAAACAAGGCGTAACAAAAAAAGAACCTGCATAGGCGTCAATCTCCGAATCGCTTCTTAAGATAATTTCTCATTACTTCCCGGCGAGCCTTCAAGCGCTCCTGTTGAGGAGCCACGTTAACAAACGAGTAATAAGCTCCGACGCCGAAGCACAAACCACCGACGATAAATACGCCGCCAGTCACCACCATCTGCCTTGCCGTCGGCGGATACAACCACACCATCATTGAATTCACTAATTTTTTTTGGTAGTTAATGGAAGACATTCTTCTATGCCTAAAAATATAAAAAGATAAGACTTTCAAGTATGGGCTAAGACCCAATTCAAAACAGGCCGAATCTGGACGATTAAAAACGACCAAGTTTATTTATTGAGTTACGAGTAATTAATGAAATTATCTCTTCAAGATTAATAAAAAAAAAAGCCATATATAGATTGCTTATTTGAATTTGTAATACCCTTTGGGTAATACTATCTTAATTTTTAATTATTTTAAAAAGTTTTACCTTTTCTATTGGTAAGTTTTTTAAGAGTAATTCTAAAAACATTAATCCTTTCATCCTCACTTTTCCTTTTCTCTTAATCTAATGTTTAATTATAAATAGTTTATTCAAACATTTTATTATTAAAAACATGAAATGACTAGATTGATAAAATAATTAAGTGAAAGAATGAGGAGTAATTCATTTACAATTGTCAAAAGAGTAATTTAAACCCTTCCCCCCTCTCCATATATTTGTCGGTCTATTTATGTATTTATTCATTTATTTATCTATATTTTATATATATATATATATATATATATATATATATATATATATATATATATATATATATATATATATATATATATATATATATATATATAGTCTTGAGCTTTAGTAAAATTACATAAGCTTTCATTTCTTTGTTAACATTTACAGTAATTTTTTTTTCTTTTTGTAGAAGTATCTTGTGCTATGATTTTCAATAATCAATAAGCTTAGTATAATTTCTAAAAGGAGATGGTGTAATATTTTTTAAACAATTACAGAATGTGAGTATAGCAATAGAAAAAATGGTGTAACTCATCAAACTTTATAAGTATATGTATAATAACTCTAAAATAAATTAGCTTAATTAGATATTTTATTTTAATATGTTCATTACTACAATAGTTAAAATATTTCCGAGTATGACCATATAATAAAATAAATAAATAATAGTATATTGGTTAAAATAAATAATGTGGAAGAAAAAAAAACAGAAATTAATAATAAAAATGTACATTGTGCCTAAAAGAAGACATTACGGCTTCATTATAATTTTGAAGGGGAAAAAAAATTGCTTCATAATTTGTTTACGTCCTCTTGTATTAGTTATAATGAAGAACAAATCTTAGGAAAAAACCCTTGTATTAGTTATACCAGGTTGAAGGTCAAATTTATACTTTTTATACTTTCCATTCTTTTCACATGATAATAATATATGCATTCTTTTAAGATTGACCATAAGTTGTATCAGATGTCAATACATCGCACCCACTTAATAACTCATCACGTGTAGAAAATAGTTCATTAGTTATAAAATTTCTAATATAATCACCATTAGTCATTTTACGTCTAGGGACAAAGATGGAAAATCTTTCATGTTTAAGTTTTGATTTACTTATTCATCTGACTACCTAAAGCCTCAAACGAAAATTATAACCACCTACGACCAACACAAATTAATAAATGCATAATTGTTAGGGCTGGAAAAAAATAATTGTACAACTATAGTTAATTGTATTGTATTATACTTAAAATAAACTAATCTATGTTTACTAAAAACTAAATACTCTATTTTTGGTTCAGTTTAAATAAACTAAACCTATTATATTTTTAGTACAATTAACTGGTGTGAATTGTGTTTTTATTTTTTTAAGTTTCTTGAGTCTTCATTTCCACTTTGTCCCAACGAAAATCCTACGCAATTTAACACCTCCTTAATCTAATCTCCTCCAAGAAAACCCTACGCAGTTCAACACCTCCTTAATCTGATCTCTTCCAAGAAAACTCTACGCAGTTCAACACCTTCTGCTTGCAAACTAACCAATGACCGGTTTCGATCGGGAAGTGCCCTGCACAGTGTACCGGCGTGGCGTTCAGCGTAGCAACTGTGTTGCTTGGTGCTTGTAATCCCAAGATTGGGGCTAGGATCATTGCTTTGGTTGGTGGTCCCTGCATTGAAGGACCTGATTCGGTAAATGAATTTGTGTTCTGCGCTATACTGTTTTCAAATGGAGTCGAAGGAATTTATGTTTTTGTGGGGGATTATGAAGTCTGTTCGTTTTCATCTTCTTCTGTTTGATGGACATTATTGTTTTGAAATTTGAATCAATAGGTTGGAGTAGCAGAAATCAAAGTTGCAGTTGAAAAAATTGGTGGCCTTGTTGTCCTGTCTGAATTTTTGGGTCATTCGGTCTTCAAGTACTCTTTTAAGCGTGTTTTTTGTCTGAAATTCTGAACTGTTTTCACAATTCAGAAGCATGTATATTCACTGAACTCTGAACTGCACAATAAATAGTTAACTGAACTGTGAATTAAAAAACAGTTTACTGAATTATATTGCAGTTAGCTGAACTAAAAAATAGTTCAGTTTAAATTTTTTTGAACTATTTTTTAGTTTAATTCAGTTTATTTGAACTATTTTATAGTTAACTATAATTGGTTCAGTTTATCCATCCTAATAATTACATAATTTTACATCGGTGCATATTAATTTTCGGATTGCAGAATCTGTATTGTGTACTGGATTATAAAATCCGATTTGACTTACCAAATTCTAGAAAAAGAAAATTAGATTATCTAATTCGGGCAAAGTAATCAGATCATGACATCAAGAGCATTTGATATGGACCAAATTATGAAATCCAATTAGGAATTTTAGAGTTTAATCACCTTATTTAAAAATTCGATATGCATCACCAGTTTTGAGAAAAGTATACTGAATTTCAATATTCAATCAATTTTTCTCAATTATTGTGCACTAAGATTTTGAAATAGGTAATTACACCTTCCTATGCTATTGGAATATAGTTTTTGGAAACACTTCTAAATATTTTCTTGAATGTTTTGTTATTTAAAATTTTAATGCAAGTGCATTCTAATCTTATCAATGTGCTTTTATGGATAGTAGGTTTGAAAAGCAATTTTGTTTTCTAGAAAATATACTATAAAGAAGTAAATTACTAGTAAAATCACTGAAATAATTTTTCTAGATTCAATTATAAAGGTTTACTTTGAGTATATTCTGCCTTGACTAAAATTCACATTAATATTAAAAGTTGTTTTTCTTATATCAAGAATGTTACATCAAAATTAAAAATTTTCCTTGAGATAATATATATATATATATATAATTTTATTTTCAACTATGGATATATCCTTTTGAAATAATATTGATAACATCTCCATTAAACTATTATACCTTTCAAAACTATTAAGAGGTTCATAAAACACAGTTCTCGACAGATTTAAATGTTTTTAATACGGTTACTCTAATTTATAAAGTATTATTTGTTTCTTCTAAATTTTATCATATTCTGAGAAACAGAGAAGCAAAGTTATTTAAAAAATAATTCTTCAAGATTTTATTTCTATCTCCATGTTTAGGTCATGTTAAGAAACATGGTTTAAAAAACTTGCGATTAGAACACATGGCGTTGAATTAGCAACAGTAGTGCTGTCAAAAAAGACTATCGGATCAATCCAACCCAATTAGTGAACCAATCTAATCTACTGTGAATTAGTGAATTAAATAGATTAGCTCATTCACTCACTTAATTTTAACCTTAATAAATACTTTTTTTACTTACTTTTTATTTAAAGTAAGGGTGTTTCATTCTGCACCTCCAATACTACGTTTCAACTTTTTCAAAAATTTCTTTTTAATTTTATTAAATATTTTTTTTATTTTTTTTCTTTCTATTTAAAGTAATCCTACACTTCTTTAACTTGCACCTTTTTAACAAAATTTTTAAAACTTTATCTTTTATTTATAATTTAATAACTATTTAATTTAATTTCAAAATTTAATATTATTTAATTTTTTTTTCATATTTTAATAATTATTAGAATATAATTTGTATTATTATAATAATAATATTACAAAAATTAAAATTAAAATTAAAATAATTAAAATAAAAATAAAAATAATTATATAAAATATGATTTAATATATATTAAATTATATTAAAATATTAAATTAATAAAGTAAATCATATATTATTTAATATATATAATAATATATCTTTTATTTATAATTTAATAACTATTTAATTTAATTTAAAAACCTAATATTATTTAATATTTTTTCATATTTTAATAAATATTAAAATTTAATTTTTTCATATTTAGATTAAATTTTTAGAAAAGTTTTAGAAATTTATTTTTTATTTATGCTTTATTAGTTATTTGATATAATTTAAAAAATTAATGTTATTTAATATATTTTATATTTAATAACTATTAAAATATAATTTATATTATATTAAAAAAAATAAAAATAATAATAATTAAGAAATCTAAAAATTGCGAAATCTTATTTTTTTATTTTAATATAATTTAATATAAATTTATATATCAAATTAAATTTCATGTAATTATTTTTATTTTTATTACTTTTAATAAATTTTTATAATAAAATTATTATATGAAAAACTAAATTATTATTAAATTTTTTATATAATATAAAATTTAGAAAAAGTCATCTGATATTGCTATCCGATAACTATGTTAAAAGTAAATTTTTTAAATAATTCAAAGTGCAGAACGAAGTGTTAGAGGTGCAGATGAAACACCCCCAATTAATAACAACTTTTCTCTAAATCCAAAAAAACTACAATTTCTTTTGTAATTCAAATTTGAAAAACTATACTCTAAGATGATGTTATATTTCAAAACCAATTCAAAATAAAAAAATAACATATAACTCAAATATAATTTAAAAACAAATTCAAAAAACAAAAATATAATTTAAAAAGAAATTCAAAAAACAAATAAATAAATTTATAATATTAATAATTTTTGTATCACTTATATATTTAAAAGATTAAAGTTTTGAATAAATACATTTATAATTCTTTACTCTTTTAAAAGGTTTTTTTATTCTTATTTACAATTCAATAAAAAAATATTAACCAAATATTACACAAAATAAATATTTAAATAAATAATAAATATTTATATTGAAATAAGTGATTTGACAATCCACACATAAACCAAACTCTAAACTCTTTTGAAAGATTTTTTTATTCTTATTTAAGATTCAATAAAAAAATATAAACCAAATATTAAAATACAAAATAATAAATATTTAAATAAATAATAAATATTTAAATTAAAATAAGTAATTTGACAATCTACAAATAAACCAAATTCTAAGTAAGCCAGATTAAAAGATTGACTCAAACCTAGCTCAAACCTGTTTAACAAATACGTCAATTTGAAATTGCAATTATTGCTTAGAAAATCATGTGGTAAGATGGAAGGACAAAATATAAACAAGTAAATCTATATGATATTATAACACAAATTTAACCTTAACCCAATGATTTAGGATAAGCTAATTGGAACTCCAAGATTAAAATAAGTATGAAAATCAACTCTAATTTATTGATGAATTTATAGCTTAATTTTGTCTCACCACCATTTTTTAAAACCAAATTAGTGTATTTTGTCAACGAACCACCGTTGTAATCAATTTAACAAAAAAAGGAAAACCTACATTAACCTTTTAAAGAAGTGAAGTCAAATTAAAATATTTAAAATAATGAAACAAAATTAAGAAAAATCATCTCAAAGAGGAAAAAAATTCCTTAACAAAATTTATCCAAGCATCAAGGGAACGTAAGTACAAATCTCAAAAAAGAACACCTACACCTGACCCAATATGAAATGAAGACAACAAAACTCATGAGAAATATTTGATCTTCAAGATTTTGATTATGGGAGAACAACTATTTTTAACAGCCAAGTTGATCAAACGAGTAAAGTATCTCAAGCTATAAAACTAATAAATAGTGAGACAGAAAATCACTCTCCCTTGCACTTTCATATTGAATTAAGGTTGAAAATGCCCATGAATTCAATGACCCAATATGAAATGAAGACAACAAAAATCATGAGAAATATTGGATCTTCAAGATTTTGATTATGGGAGAACAACTATTTTTAACAGCCAAGTTGATCAAACGAGCAAAGTATCTCAAGCTATAAAACTAATAAATAGGGAGACAGAAAATCACTCTCCCTTGCACTTTCATATTGAATTAAGGTTGAAAATGCCCATGAATTCAATGCAAAACCAATATTACCGAATTGAAAATGCCCATGATTGTAGTAGTCCTTATCTAAATCAATCTTGATAGCAACCCAACCATTTTCTTCTCATTAAATTTATTCAGTAAGAAAAAGCATTATATTTGATTGTCCATCTATATGAATAGAATTCTTACAAAAATGTATTATGAAAACTTTCAAATCACTAGCGGTCTAGTTTGACTAGCAAAAAAAGAAATCATCAACATTACATTTTGCACCCAAAATATTGATTGCAGAGAAAAGTTGTTCCCTGCAGGTCAGATGCCTGAATCTATCGGCAAATAGAAGATGTAATTTAAAAGAGAGAAGGCAAATGGAAGACTTCGAATGAGGCAAATGAAGACAATACGAAGTCTGACAATTTTCGCTACAGGTAAAATAATAACATGTGTAGAATTATCACTCATTCCCCAACAATTTTAGTTTCAAGTTAGAATACTTCTAATCAGAAGCTGTGGTTGCATCCCCTATTGGTTTCTTGCAGCAGCTCAATAAAGCCATTATATTTAATTAGAAGGGAAATACTAGTGACATTCTCACAGTAATCAGGACGCTACAGAAAAACCTAGCAATTCTCTATTGAAAAGCAAGAAATGAATTTTGGAGACAGTTAAAACACTTTTATAACATTCAGGTGACTATCAGAAGAGAATCCAAATCCGCCTAAAACCAACTCATAAGCTCGAAAAAGCAATTAACTGACATGACAGATTCTATCATCGTTTTAACGCAGTAATAAACTATGTAATTAGCACACCACTTCAAACAAGAATAGAATTTTAAACGTATAAATCATAAGCAACACCAAATAAATCCCATTAACAGATTAACAAATCCGACCATCCAAAACTCAGCCACAGAAATGTAAACCCTAATAAGATATATAATAATCCAAATCACAAAAACATAACAATTAGTCCTCTATTTAACAACATGACCAAAACCGAAAACAAGGCGGGGTTGGCTAATACCTCCGTCCGCCGGCGCCGCGACCGAATGCGGGCGGTGCTTGTACGGCAACCGGATCGACCTTGACGACGCCGGGAACATCGGACATTCCGAGGGCGGCGAGCATGTCGATGGTCTCCTTGTCGACCTCGATCTGGTCGGTCCGGATGGCAGAGACTTCAGGGACGAAGTCCATGCGGCGCTCGCGCTCCTCCTCCTGCAGCTTGAGGGAGATGCCGCGCACTGGTCCCTTCTGGATGCGCTTCATAAGGTGGGTGGAGAAGCCGGCGATTTTGTTACGGAGCCTCTTTGACGGAATGATGGCCACCTCTTCCAGAACCTTCTTGTTGGTGTGGAAGTCCAGCGTCATGCGAGAGTAATACCTCTCTATCACTTGCCTTGACGACTTCTTCACTGTCTTCGTCCTAACACGCCCCATTCTGCTAATTCAACTGCTTCTCTCAATCAACCACACAAAGCTACACACACAGATGCAGACAGAGAGAGAGAGAGAGAGAGAGAGAGAGAGAGAGGCAATAACTGAGGTAGTGCCGATGGAGGCAAATTAGGGTTTTGTAAAAATCCTATCCGAATCATTGGGCCTGTTTTGCAATCAGCCCAAGCCCATATTTGACAAACACTTCCATTTCGCTTGTTTCAATTTTTTTTATTAAATTTCAAAATTTAGTCCTGTTGTTAAATTTCAAAATTTACTAAACCCTAATACCTCTAAATTCTTTTAATATCTTAAATTATATTCTTTAATAATTCTCCATCTTTTTTAACAGATTTCTATTTTTTATATTATAGATACGTAAATTTTACCACAGTTTCATACTCGAAATGTAACTTATGAGACACTCCTGTATTTTTTTAATTGTACTCGAAATTATTTTATATAATTATCCTGCTGAGACGATTAAGTTATATTTATTTTCCAAAAAAAATGTAGAGATGGATTGATGGGCTGATATAACTTATGTGTAAGGAATAGAGATAAAGTTGGAATAGTATTTTTCAGTAATAAAGAGTTGGAATTGTGTGTGTATGGTTGTGGAATAAGAGCAACAAAAAGGGATTGATGAGGGGAGGAAAATGACAAAAGGAAACGAGGGGAAAGGTGTGAACGTATATATAATGAATATTTGAAGAAAAAAATATAAATTAAGTAACTTTACACAATTTTTTGAAAAGGGGGTGAAGAAGTTAAGAAGAAGTGTAAATAGAAAAGCGCGACAAAACTATATTTTTAAGATTATATGTGCTGTTTCAGATCATCTATATGTGAAAATAATAACATAAGATGTCTGATATCTGTATTATAAAACATACAAAAGTTATTAAAAAATATGATAAATACATTGTTATTATCTACATCCAAATTAAAATAATTTGTATTAAGGTTAAAATAAAAATTTTAAAATTATCATCATAAAAATATTATTATTTTATAGATTAAATACTTCATGTATAAAATATTGATAAAATATCTTAAAATATTTAATACGGTCATTTAAATTAAAGTATCGGTTCCCAAAAATTTTAATTGTTATTTCTTGTAATAGACTTTCGATGATCAGCAAAAAAAGGGTGAGCCAAAAAAGGGTGAGGATGACATTAAGTTATTGTGTATCTTTTATATTTTAGGTCACACACGTGTTACAATACACGAGACAAAATATTGCGATCTTACGAGAGTGAACTAATTTCAAATACTCGTCCTTAATTAGGATTATAAGTTGCAACTCGTTTGTATGAAGTTGTAATGGCTAGTAATTATTGGTTAGCCATACATCGGTGAATTTGTTTCCACACCTTGTATATATTGCCTGTCACATTATTAAAGTTGATCATGTCCAAAGTCATTACCTACCTTAACTTCAAATAAGAATAAACTAGAGATTTATTAAAATAAAAAAAAATGTAAAAAGAATTTTTCTGATAAACTAAATTTAATTTATTTATAAATTAAAAAAAATTAAAAATTTAATAAGATAGTTTTTTATATTTTTTTTATCATTTTTCCACTCAAAAGTATTTATCTAAAAGTTAGTGATTATTTAAAAGTTTATGAAAACGAACTTTTTCTTCTTTATAAAAAAAATTAAATAAAAGTCTTCAAGGTGATTTGACTTCCTATAGTTTGCCAAATTCTCATTTTTTTTCTTTTTATTTTTTAATTTAATTCCTTAATTGTTAATTATTTGTAATTTTATTTTTTTGTTAACATTAATGTTAACACATACTAATTAATTGTATTTGGCTTAATAATTTTAAAAGTGAAATTAAAACAAAAATATACAATAAATATGTGTTTCACTTCTTTTTATCCTACACCTTCCTTCATTTTCCTTCACATTTTTTTCACCTCTAACCACGTCATTCTTCCAAATTTTGGTAATAATCAGTGCAATACCAACTAATATATCCAACTTTAACCCACGTTTAAACAACAATCAATAAATAAAAATCCTAAAAAAGGAAGAAATGAAAAAAAAGGTGGTGGAGAAAAGATGAAGAAAGTGAAAAGGGATCGTGGAAGGTTAATGGTAGAGAAAATATGGAGAAAGGGAAATAGGTGATGAAAAATAGAGGAATAAAGAGGAAAATGGTTGTGGAAGGTGATGGTGGAAAAAAATAGGGAGAAATGAAAAGGGTGATGAAAGGTGGTGGGAGGTGGAGAGTAGAAACAAAATAAAAATAAATAAAGAGGTTATGGAGATAGAAGATAATTTATATTTTGACATATAATATCTTTCAAATGATGTTAATGTCGATTTAATATAAAGACTACATTGAGCTTTTTTTAAAATAAAGACTGAATTGAGTAAAAAATAAATATGGGAAAACAATTGAATGAGAATCTCAAATATATAAACTAAAATACTAATTTTAAGTTTAACTTATTCTTAAAAGATGAGGTATGTTTAAGCCTTACAAAACTAATAGAAGAAGACCTAAGTCTAGGTACCTAAAATTAAAATTTATTATTGTAAATGTACATAGTCATAAAAAAGAGACCCTTGTCATGGTACCTAAAGAGTGGGTGCTGAGAAAATATGATGAGAAAAAAGTTTATATTCATAAACATGAAGAAGTTAATAGGTCACAGGACATTTAGAGAAAAAATGAAGGACACATTTATAATAATGTTTTACTTAAAATGAAGTTTTATTCATGTGTTTGTTGTTGAAGTTACAAATGAGCTTTGTCAAACATATATCTTAAGAGAAAACAACATTAAACTTCATTTGTTCATGTTTTTCAAGATGAAAATTTATGAAATGTTTTTTAAAATATCATAATACAATTCAACCCTCCCTTATTGTGTTTTTTTTTCTTGTTTTAAGAAGCATGGATGACTCATCAACATATGTATTAATCACCTTTTTATCTTTGTAAAACTTGAATGGTAAGCATGATGAAGGATGATCAACAACCAACACATGAGACATTTTAGGTGTGATGCAATGTTAGACATAGTCGAAGGTAATGAATTTGACAAACAAGATTGATCCAAAGACCAAGTTCATATGACACTTTGATTAAGCATCAATGTCATCATTTACAACTCAAAGAAATCTTCTTAATCCTCAATGCAGTCATTTCGTTCCATTTTTTTAATTTTTTGCAAGGTTTGATCATGGTTGAAAATAAAATAATAGAGAAGGGCATTAGAGACATCCAAATTTTGCTTAAGATGTATATTCGCAAAGTATTTGAAGATATACATGACTTAGGGAATAACACTAAAAACAAATGTAGGAAACACCATAGTGAAAGAAGTCTAAAATGCAACAATATAAAAGTAAAGATGTTGCTTAGTGTTAACCTTTATTGAAGAGAGATTGAAGCAAATTTCAACAACTACAATGAAATATGATAAAGGAATGCTTGTAGCATAAAAGTGAGGTTTTTCTTATGGTAGAAGTCCATTGGTGTGAGCACTCGTGAACTTGAATTTGGGGAGCAAATGCAATTTGTATGAAGTTTAGGTTTCTAGAACTTTTTTGCCTAAGGAACTTGACTTACTTTCAAGTTGGTTATATATATATATATATATATATATATATATATATATATATATATATATATATATATATATATATATATATATATATATATGAGGATCTTAAAAGAGTAAGATGACTTATCGACATTTACGTTGGTCACCTTTTTTCCTTTGTAAAACTTGAATGATAGTCATGATTGGGGATTATAAGTAGCCAACACATAAGAATTTTTAGTTGTGATGTAGTGTTGGACAGACCATAGTCAAAAAGCTTGTCATCTAAATGAGACTTGTATTGCTTCAAAAAGCAAGTGCATTTGACACCTTATTAATGAAGCATCTTGGTCATCATTTGCAACTTAAAGGCATATTCATAAAGCTTTTAATCTTTAAACCAATCTCTTAATTAGTAGTCTAGTGAATCAATCTCAAAGAATGGTAGAGCAAAAAGGTCTAGTGGTTTCACCTTTGTCTGTTGAAAAAGGTAAAAGAGGATTAACTAATTATTCTTTATCACATGGTCTTCGAACTCAATGAGTGGCAACATTATATTGAATATGATATTGTGAACCATCCTACCCAAGGGTACCAAATTTGAAGCCTTAAAGAATCTTCATATCTTTAAGTTTAAGTCATACTCTAGTTGTGACTTTCTGTACAACATCAAAGTTGTGATCCTCATCACACACTGAGAATACGAACCCTTTGTTGTCAAGATGCCCAACAAATTTAAGCATATGATATTCACCAAAACATATTCAAGGAGATTAAAGACACCAAATCAATTCTTCAAAAACAACATAGGTTTCATTCTAAAACTATAACCTTGAGAAATTTGACTTTGAAAGTGATGAAAAATTATGGTTGGTTATTCCAAAACTTTACAGACTTAAAGTCTCGAACTCTAATGAATTATCAAAGGTTAATTATGCATTTACATCTTGAAAATATACAATTGAAGATATATATACTTAACGAATAAATGATATTGAAAATGTGTTTAATCTATGAAGGATTTAGTTAAAAGATGAGAGTTAACTAAAAAGAAGATTAAGACAGAGAGAAATCATTCGCTTGAAGTTGTTCTTAAAAATCCAAGATAGTAAAAATAAGATACATCTTTTTTTACGAAAATTCAAGATTTATATTTGAAATAGAGCTCACACATTCCATAAACATGATAATACTCCATTGAATATTTAAAAAAAATATTAGAATATTCTAAATCCATACATTCATAACGAAAAAAAAGTACATGAATGAAATAACATTTTAAAAAATAGAATAAATTAGTAGTCCAAATTAAATAAAAACATTAACTATGAATAAAAATTTACATCCATATCAAAATACTTGGATCATGGGATCTTCACAAAATTTTTCCAAATTGCAAATTTTAATAAAAATATAGCATTAAACTTATGAATAAATATTTGTCTTTCATCGTTAAATTTTAATTTAGAAAATGAAAATAGTAATTTTATCTCTTAGTTTGAATTTAAATTAATTCCATAATCTGAAACATAAATATCTTAATATAAAAATATTTTTCTATTTTTCACCTATTTTTTTATTTTTATAATTTTTTATTCATATTCTCTTTCAACAACAGAAAGACAACTGTCAATTTTTTTTTTTAATTTTACAATTATTTTCAGTTTAACCTGTATTTCTTTTTGCACATATTAGGGTTTCAAGTATCCCCTCTACCTATATATTCCACTCTCTACCCAGAAATTAGGGTTTATTGTCACACCCCAGCCGTAGCTGCCCATTGGTTTCTGCATCACTTCGATTCTTGACAATGGCGACCCAAATGAGCAAGAAGAGAAAGGTGAGTTTCTCATTTCTCAACTGTCACCAATTTCAATTGCCGATAACATCATCAGCAACTAAACATTTGCCCATAATAAAATCAATAATCTATCACTAAAACATTTGCGTGCGTTGCAGTTCGTGGCTGATGGAGTGTTTTTCGCGGAACTAAATGAGGTTTTGACACGAGAGCTGGCGGAGGATGGTTACTCTGGTGTGGAAGTGAGGGTTACGCCGATGCGCACTGAAATCATCATCAGAGCTACAAGAACCCAAGCCGTACTCGGTGAGTGTGCCTCCGTATAGTTCTGGAACCTTCTATTACTTTTTGTTGGAATTGAGTATTGAAGGTTTTCTCTTTGTATATGTGTAGGTGAGAAGGGAAGGAGAATCAGGGAACTTACCTCGGTGGTTCAGAAGAGATTCAAGTTTCCAGAGAACAGCGTTGAACTCTACGCTGAGAAAGTCAACAACAGGGGACTTTGCGCCATAGCTCAGGCTGAGTCTCTTCGCTACAAGCTCCTCGGGGGACTTGCTGTACGCAGGTACAAATAGTCACAAATACAAATAGTCACATTTACATATACATTGTGATCCTCTATATCGTGATCCTCTATATTTCGTACAATTATGACATTGGTGTGAAGTATTCACCATCGCCACCGGGATTCTGTCTTTCCATTTATAGGTGGACCTCTCTTCCTTATGAAACCTTTTTCCAGTAGTACAAAATTATAGATTTATTGTGATCCTTGATATTGAGAATTATTGTTGACGAAGATTGTTCTGCTGTAATTCCGATTGTGGTGATTCCAGGATCCTTGATGTTCTTGTTGTAATTGCAGTTGTGTACTTCATAACTTGATTGATAAATATCAATTTTATTTCGACAAGCAAAATGTTACCCTTTAGACCTACTTTGTTTCTGTAAGAAACATAATTTTTGATTAGTTTGCAAATTTGTTTATTTTCTAATCTCGGAATGTTATTTTTACTCCAGTGGGCACCTGCAATTTTTCATTGGATTTGTGGTAATGTTATTCGATTGTGTTTATTTCAGGGCTTGCTATGGTGTTTTGAGGTTTGTCATGGAGAGTGGTGCCAAGGGATGTGAGGTTTGTTTTCCAAATGCTTTTATATGAGGTATTACTATTGTGGTTTGTTGCTTTGTCTGATGGTTTGCTTGTTTGATTTGAGCAGGTGATTGTGAGTGGTAAATTGAGAGCCCAGAGGGCAAAATCCATGAAGTTTAAGGATGGCTACATGATTTCTTCTGGGCAACCTGTCAAGGATTACATTGACTCTGCAGTGAGACACGTCCTCCTCAGACAGGTTATTTATTTCAATCTTTAATGGATTGTTTATAAAGTTTCTCTTTGGTTATTGATTCACTGTTTTACTTTTGTCATAATACTATTTTTATGCCTTGGTGTCTCCATAGGGTGTTCTTGGCATTAAGGTGAAGATTATGCTTGATTGGGATCCTAAAGGGAAGCAGGGTCCTGTAACTCCTCTCCCTGATATTGTCACAATTCATACTCCAAAAGAGGAAGAGGAATACATCCGGCCTGCTCCAGTTCTGGCCAATGATATCGAGGTCCCTGTGGCTTGAAAATACATGGAGCAGTACTTTATATTATTAGCAAATGCCTTGTTTTTCTTGTATTCAATGTTTTTGGTCAAGGACATATTCAAAATTTTGTAGTTTCTTAAAGAATTGAAGTCATTTGTTTTATCTTTTTTATACCTTTATGCTATGTAGTTTGGATCTTGTACTTGTGATTCATGGCATCGATACATTGTGTTATTTTCCTAAACCTTAATTTTTTAAGTGCAGGTGAATTTCAGAAACTAAAAATAAAGTATTTTTGTCGTTGGAAAGTACATGAATGCCTTTTGTAAAATAACGATGATCTTGTAGCCGAATTAACTCAATTTTTTGTACTTTTTTTTATGTTTACCTCTAGAGGTCAGATTGACGATTGAGCAAGTAACGTGTTGTAAGGTACATTAAGATTGATGTCTACCATAGCCATCAACAAAAGCATTTTACTGTACTTATACCTTTTGGTTTATGTATTGCCCTGCTGCCATCGACATTGTACATGGAATGCGGTGTATAATGAGCTTGTTTTGATGGTTTAATCATTTTTTTTCTTAATTAGATCTTATTTTTCGAAATTTTGATACAAATAATTTCAAATTTTTTAATTAAGAAATTGGGGAAATTTTAATTTAACCAAGTCCTCTTATTGAATTGACATTTGCAAAAAGAAATTGAAAAAAACCTCTTACGAGTCCATGGAATTAGGGTTCATGTGGTTTTTCATGGTGGTGGAGGATTTAAGATTGATGATGTTTAACCCCTTTGTCTTTATGGAGAGCAATTAGATTTAAGAACTTCTTGAACGGTTAAGAACATTGGTGTATTTCTTTTACAAATTGAAAATGTAGGTGGTTGCAATTTCTTCAAATGGTGTTGTGATCATGATATTGAGGAAGAGGATACGAATCTGAAGTGGAAAACAAAGTATTTGTCGAACAGAGAAGAAATGAGAGGTGGCACAAAGATGATGACTGATTTGTAGAAATCACTTAAGGATGTGAAAAAATGGATAAAGGTGTTGATAGGGGTGGTTTGTTTGATTTGTGTGCTTAATATATTTATAATTTCAATATAGATGAGAAATCCATAATGTAGCATTGATTTTCATTGTATTAGGATGCATTAGATGTATGTTGAAATGAGTTTTTATGAATGAATGAACCTTTGTTGTATTTAATATAATGAATATGGTAATAATTAATAAACCTGTTTGGCAAAAGAAGTAAAACCTGGTTCATGCAAAAAAGTCAGAATTTTCCTTTTAAAGGGTTATTGAGGAAAGATTATTTATTTCACTTACAAACACTACAATACAATGTTTTCATTTTTTAAATTGAGGTAGTTGCAAGAGTTGACAAAGTACTATGATTGAGCAATAACAAAAACTTCCTTCGCCTGCACAATAATTCCCTCATTGACAAAATCCTCAACAATTTGAATCAAGCAATGAAGAGGATCCAAAGTCAGAAACCTTGGTTGTGTATTTGTCATCTTCACTGACATTGCTTGCTAATACTACTATGACCAGTGACACTACTTTCTCATTTAAGAATATGTCATTTAATAAAAATATATGATATAACAACAATATCTATTTAATTATTACCCAATAACCATTACATGACAACATTGTTTTGTCAAATTGAAACAACACACTGAAAGACCATTATTTTCAAACAACACATTGAAACATTGAAACAACACATAAATAACCAAATGTACATCTTAAAAACATAAACATTGTTATGTCAAATTTAAGTATTACATAATAACATCCTAAAAGTTGGTATAATCATTCCTACAACCTTCTACGGTTCAGGTTCATGGTGATGAGATACTTTAGAAAATTGTGATGATGGGATGAGTGGTTGTAATGATGGAGTAACTTCTTAAGTGGCCTGTTAGGTGACTTCTTGGGTTGCTTTGGGGCAACGACTTCTGTTGTGCCCAAGGTCCCTACATAGCCCACATCGTTTGCGCAAACCACCTTCGTTGAGTCGAGAATCATCCTTTCTGATCTTCAATTGTTCCAGTCTTCTTTTCTTTTTAGGTCTTCCTGACAATATTCTTTTCCTAGGAGGCATCACATCCAGATATGGTGTTATCTCCCACATGTTGTTGCCGTTGATGGAGTATATAATTAATGTATATATTTCTTCATAGGTGGACTTCATAAAGCAAGATGAAATGAACCGCTCTTCATCCATATTCAGAAACTTTATTGCAGCCAAGAGTGACAACATGACATTTCAGTGATGCTTCATCTCCTACATGTGCATGAAAACTCGTCTATCTTGAGGACAAACTTGTCTCCACTATGGGATACATGTCTCACTTCAAACAATTTATTGGCTGACCAATTGTCAAAAAAGTACAACAATAATATTTAAGAACCAAGTAAATAATTCAACACAATTCAGAAGTAATAAATGGGGTTTACATAGGAATCTAGTGTTTGGTTAATTGTGATTCCTTTCGAAATCTGGTATGGATCTTAGAACAAATTGATTATGCAAAGGACTGTATGTTAGACCTGTTTCTTGGCCATCTTTGCATGATGTAAACCCGATTGTCCTCCAACATGGTAATGATTGGTTTACTCCTGGTATGAACCAAAATACTGTTGAATGTCTCACTCATGTTGTTCACCAAGGTGTCACATTTAGTTGTTGTAGTGAATTTAGACCTTGACCAATATCTACAACATATGATGTAAACAAATGGTAACAATAAAGAAATACAAAATATGGAGTTAGGTTATGAAGATAAACCTTGGAGGAATGACTATCAAATGCTTGAATGCCTCTTTATTTAGCTCTTTAATGTTTCTCATCTCCATCTCCTATGTTTGTGGGTGTGTGACTATAGTTTCCCTCCACATTAGACGCTTAAGGTTTTTGCCAGGATATTTCTTCCTAAAGTTCGCATACAAGTACCTAGCACATAATCTTTGCTCAACTTCAAGAAGTAATTCTTGTATAGTTGGAAGTAGGTCCTGTGGTTTTAAAACAATAAATAGCAGTTAACAACACTTATAATTAATGAATCCATGTACGAAAATACCAAATTATAGATCACTATTACCTTTTGTTGGTCTGACATAAAAGTTATTGATGAACATACTTCTGCACCACCAAGGTCATCAATCAATAGCTCAAGAAACCAGGTCTATGAATACTTGTTTTCCACTTCAACCACAACATATGCAATAGGCAACATTTGGTCATTGACATCTTGTCCAACAATCGTTAACAACTCCCCACCATACTTCCCTTTCAAGAAAGCTCCATCTAATCCAATTATTGGCCTACAAGACACAAAAATGTCTTTGCATGCCTTAAGACAAGAGTAAAATCTTTGAAAATTACGTCACCCTCATTATCCTCAACATGTACCTTAACTGTTGATCCTGGATTTCTTGTCAGCAACTCATAGGCATAATCATATATCCTTTTTATATTGTTCCTTAAAGGACCCATCAATCTGATCAGAAGCAATAGTTTTGGCTCTATAAGCCATACACCTAGATATAGCAATGTTCCACTTTCTTTGAACTTTTTCATGAATATCTACACCCTTCACTTTTAGATTTTCTATGACTGTTTTCTCTAATTTCTTGCTCAACTACTTGGCATCAAGTAACCTCAGGTTGAACTCTCTGCTACAGATATGCTTGTCTACAATAGTTCTTAGTTGCCATGTTTTGACAACCTCCATATAAGCATAATATATGGTCCAAGGGAATTTTCCTTTTGCACCCACACACTTCAGCCTCAATCTTGCTTTATCATTTTTTACAAATTTAATATTCCTCCAATTTTCCAAGGCATACCCGTTGATAACTTCTAAAATATCTTGCTTTTCAGCAATATATGTCCCAACTTCCCATGTAAAGATAACCATACTTTTTGGCATACAAAAGATTGCAAACCTCCCATAACCCTTATTGTCATTAACCTCTTTATCGCTATTTTCTCCACTAACTAATTCCTCAGATTGTCACTCATCATCTGACAAACCTCTCTCATCATCATTAAAGTTGTTGCGTGAAGTGTCAGTAGAACTAGACCATTCTGCATCTATATCACCATGTATATGACATTCAACATTAACATCAACTAGCCCCTCCAAGCACCGACTATTTCCATGTAGACTACCATGGTCACTAGATGAACTCCAACTATGAACATGAACTTCCTCCTTCATAGCTCCTTCACACTCATCACCTCTTGCTCTACGTCACCATCACCTTCAACTTCACCATCAAAATGAACTGGATTTTCTGACACACCATCACCTTCTTCACCCTCATGCACCTCTTGTTGTACGTCACCATCACCTTCAACTTCAACACCATCATCTCTTCTTCACCCTCATGGACTTTTTTCCTGTATTAGAGGGTCACCTTCCAATTCACCAACACAAATCACCTCTCTCTTGTGTTGCACTATGACCTTCACATTGAACACCAACTTTACCTACACACTCATGCAACACAGGTCCCACTTGTCCTTCATCACCATTATTATATTCAAGCATGTGTATCAGTTGGGGCTCAAAAACAACATGTGCAGCGTACACATGAACCTAACCATTAAGCCTAGCTAAGTTAACCAGATGCATGGCACCAATGTCATCAATCAATGGCTCCAACCTATCTTCTAACACTGAACCCCCTCCTACAAAGTACCATAAATCTTTAAAACCTACATATCCCAAAACTTTGACTACACTAACAACCACAAAATAACTCCACATATCAGGGTCAAAGGACAAAGTTGTTGTCTCCCCTTCATACTTCAGGGTACCATCATGAACAAATTTCCCTCCATGGTGGAAAACAATCTCAATATCCTCGTCCGTCACGCATAACACAATATAAATATATCTACACTTATTATGTAAACATATGACGACAAAACAAAATGTATTAAAACAATAACAAAAATGCACTCAAACACAGACTGTAAAATAACTTTAAACATACATGGGGGATCACCATATCACAATCAACAATGCAAAGCAGAACATTGAAACCATGGGGGACCACCACTCAATAGTCTGGTTTCCAAACCATAAAAAACCACAAAATAAAGCACAATCACTGATGTTGCTTCAGATTCACCTCAATTGACCACGTGCTTTAGCCTCGCGCTTCCAACGACACAAGGTCTTACACCTCACCTCATGCTTCAGCCCTAAATTCTTTCAAACCCCACAATTTCAAACTGCTGTAAACCCTATTTTCCATTTGGAATAAACACTCACTTTCTTTTCGCCTAGTTCGAAACATCCTCATAGTTTTCCCCAATTTGTTTTTGCAAATATCAATTCGAACAAAAGGCTAGGTTGAATTAAAATTTTCCCAATTTCTTAATTAAAAATTTTGAAATTACACGTCACATTAACCTTATTACCATATCAACTATGTCATGTCATTAAACAAAACTATCAGCAAGCCACATACACAAAAATAGGATCCAATTGAGAAAAAATAATAAGTAGGGAACCTATTTGATATTCCGACCCAAAAAATGGACCTGCCAAATGATTAAACCTATTTTGATTTATGTACTGTTTAGGATTACACATCCTTGAAAAAAATTAGTGAATAAGGATGACAACGAGTTAGACATGGATAATGTTTATTTGTTATCTAACCTGCAAAATATTTGTTCGCTACTTGTGTAAATATCTATTTAAAAAATATTTGGAGATATTTTAAAATATATTGATACAAGTAAATATTTGTAAATATTTTAAAAAATATATTTTATAAATTTTTAAAATTTTTAAAATAAAATTAAAAATAAATATAAAATATTGTATAAATTAAATTAAATATAAATTAAAATTTAATTTTAATTAAATTTAACTTGATAAAATATAAATTAATTTTAACTAAATTTAATGTAATAAAATATCCGCTACACATGTAATAAATACCTCTCAGTATTCATTATTGATAGTAGATTTTATGTGCATATACGTATGAATTTTACTGCCATTCTTAAATATAAGTGTATCAACTTGTTGCACATAATATAAAAATGCATTTTTTGTATCTCTATCGCTTACTGTGCTTTCAAATCATACAATGTTCCAAAATGTCACTCGAAAACATTGTAACGTGTTCTCATTTTTGGAATCCATATTGAAATGCTTGTGGATTCTCAAGTACTAATAGAAAGTGACCGAGTGGATCAATCAAGTATCTGTTCATTGACGACGAAGTGCTTTATTTGGTTGGTAGAGTGTTGTGCATACAGTGTCTTGACCTGGAAAATCTTGTCTTGGATGCAACTTGGACTGCCTCCATGGACTTGTTCAGGAAATCGGTTCAATATTATTATCAGGTTCTCAACTAGAAATAGGTAAGTAATGACAATAAAATCACTTTTGGCATTCTATATCATTACATAGGCTACTCAAGCAGTCATACGCTCACTGCATCCGTTTGATTCTTTACTTTTAATTTAATTTCTCTTTGATTTGTTTTTGTATATGTTTGTCTTTGTATTGTTTATTATTTATGATTTTGGTTTAGTCAAGAAATACGAATGATTTTTATTATTTCTTTAATTGTATGAGAGAGATTCTTATCAAGAGATCTTATTTTTGAGAACTTAAAATTTTTCTTTTAGATTTTCTTAAAATAAGAATTCTTATTTTTGAATGAAGCTTGTACGTGAATTGAATGAAGTGTTGAAAGCTGAATATATAGTTTCGAACAACTGCACCCCATTTCATCTCTTTCCTTGAGTGTTCTACGTTTCATTTCTGAAAGCTAAGGAAACAAAACAAATAGAAGGGATTTATGGCCGCATGGGTGATTTAGGTGCTATTGTTCGTGAGGTTATCCTATAAAACTTTTAGTTTCATGAAGTTCCAAGCCTTCCAAATTATGACACTCGAATGCTGCAAAATTTTAGGAATGTGATTTCGGATGCTCTGGTTTGTATCAAAGATTAAAATTTATGTTCAAACTCAGCACAACATAACATTGAAAAGAAAAACATATCTTATTCAACGTGACGATGTTTTGAACTACTGGTTAAATGCTAGTATTGTGCTTTGCCAATTCGTTATTTGGTTCTTGTTTGAAAGGAAATAAGCACATGATAAGGACCAACCTCACATCTAAAACGTAATAACTTAAAAACCTATCTCAAAAACCAAACTTGATAAGCGTGTGTAAATTAATGGAATATATTGATAATATACTTGTAATTAATATTCAACGTTCCAAATAAAACCTATTACTTGTCTTATGTTTTCTGAAGCATTCTTTCTAGTCATGGGAGAATGATTATTTTTCTTGATGGTCTTGATCATAGCCATCAAGTATGTTGGGTACAAACAAAGTCTCACATCGGATAAAATAAGAGATGAACTGAGTTTATATACACATAACATACCTCCATTAATAAGAGATCTTTTGGAGTGATACCAAAAGTAAATCCGTGACCCAAAGCGGACAATCTGATTTTCTTAGTACAATATTCTTCATGGAAACATGGATTGTGATTTCTTCTAGATTTATTATTTGTTGGTAACATAATTCTAATTTTCTTTGTACACTGGTTTTGCATATTACAATAGATTAATACTTTTAAATTTATTTTTATCATATGTGACATTCTGCTCTGTATGTAATCAATGAATGTCATTGAATTAACTTCTTATACATTCTTGCAGCAAAATATGATGTTGTCAACAACATGTGATTATATTGTGGTGAAAACAACAAATGCAACTAAGCATGAGTTGCTTCGCAGGGAGAATATTGGTGTTGCTACTTTTATGATATTAGTATTTTTTTTTATATTATTCAATTTGTTGTACTGTTTAATATTTAAAAGGCTTAAATTAAATTTCTTAGAGGATGTTTTGGAAAGTTGGTCTTTAATTTTTAAATTATTTTAAATTCCCTTATGCACTCCACATCAGTGAGTTAAACCACGTAAAAGAAAGAAATATACGTATGGAAAAGAATTTAATGTGATTTTAGTTATAAATTTTTAGTTATTTATAATAAAATTTAAATTAATACTAACATAAAAATAATATAGAAAATTAAACTTTATTTATTATTTCTATTATTTATTTTATATGGTGAGGGTTTTCTTTGGCATTTTGAAGCATCTTTTGGTCCGTCTCGCCTCCCTTATTACATAAATGTCCTCTAATTAATGAGGTGGTTCTATTTTAATTTTTTGTTGTTGAGGTGCATGAATTGAATGTGTAACATCCCAAAAATACAGTAATAAACCATATAATAGAATTAATTACATTTAACAATATATCAGTTCAGTCTTACACTAAACAACGAGCGCGCATGGCCGAACGGCCTTACAAAGAGAGAGAGAGTTACAAAAGATATAAACAAAACATAAGTACACGTCTGACCGAACGGCTTACAAAAGCCCACTACCGATCGGTCATACATACGAAGATGGGAAAGAGGTGAACGACCACCTCACTACGAAAACTACCCTACTGACCGAACGTTCTACTGTTCGGTCTTAACTTCGACTTCTACCAAGTTTTCCTCTTCCAGCGCTTCTTCAAGTAGCTCGTCTCCTTCTGCTCACATTCACACGGATGATCATTGTAATGACAAGGACGGACGTACAACAAGACAACACAAGGAAAACACAGGGTAAGCTTATGTAATTTAATTCAAGTAATAACATACGTTTATCAAATTCAAACACATCAAGTACATTTCAACATACGATTCAAACAAGGCCTACTACTAGACTGACTATCCGGACGGTATGAATTCTGTGTAGCTACGACGTTCGTGCACCCGGGTGATGTAGTAACTGGAATACTCTCATCAGCTGCCACCCGAGGTTAGTCCGTTCCGTCCAAAGTAACCCTAAGGACTAGGACCTCCTGCCGTTCCCACACATGACCTACCCTCCTCTACGTGAGGACGAGTACTCACGGAACATCAGGATGAACCGCCAGCTAAGCATTACCACATTCATACTTTACAATTTCAAGAGTCATACATGAGTCGTTCCTCCCCGGAACGCTCGTTCATTTTACACAACGTTTCCTCCATCTCATAAACTCTTCATCATTTATTATCCACCATTTTACTTTCATCCTTATCATAAATGTTAAGACCATCAAATACCGAACGTTCAGTCCTCACTAAGAACGAGGATGAACACTGTGGACAAGACCAAGAAGTCGCCCGTTCCAGATCAGAATAAGACCGAGATAGTTACTATTAGGTTTAGGAATGAACCGAGTACAATCATATACCATATGACGAACGTTATTTACCACGTGAATCAGTTGAAAGAACTGACTCTCGTAAGTTCAAACCAATACTCAAAGAATAAATCAAGTACGGAGGCTCTAGGCCGGATCCAATGATTATAGACACATCAAGACGTTAAAGAACCATATTTAGAATAATTCATATACAGAAACCGAATGTCAGTCAATGACCGAACAAGGTAAAGGAAATTCTACTGAAATTGGACGAACGCTATTTCATCAAGGTTGATTATACAAGAAATGAGTACGAGCGCTTGGTATAAGACCGAGCACTACTCAGTATGAGCGCTAGGTGTAAGACCGAGTACTAATAAACTTCTAATAAAAGGTTTGGTAAATATATTAAGTTACTATTGACGTGGTGTTTACGAACAACAATAATATACAATTATATATATATATATATATATATATATATATATATATATATATATATATATATATATTGGGTTTATCACATTAGACTCAGGCACAACTATGCTTGGCCGAACGCTCAAGCATAGTATTACCACACGAGGGCGCTCGTCCTATACTAGGATTCTCTCCAAATGAAAGAATCTCCTTTTTAACTATGTTCACCAGGAAAACCGAACGGTCAATGACCGTTCAGTAACGAACATACTTTATCATAGTGAAATTTGATATCCAGAATCCATTTACATTCAAACTCATTTTCTTAACTTATAACTTCATAACTTCATAACTTTATAAAATTCATATCATAATCAATTTGCATACTTCGCACAACTCATATCATACTAATAAATCATATTCCACATAAACATTCATATAAGCATTTATACTTCATATACATTTAATCACTCAGCAACATGCATTCATTTTCAGCGAACGTGCAAACGAGCATATAATTAAAATAGATAAGCTTCCCTTACCTCTTAAGATAGCCGAACGTTCACAAGTACAGACTAGGGTTCTCCTTTTAACAGAAGCCTTAACGTTCTACATCACGTTCTAAGAGCTATAACCAACATAAAGACCAGAAAAATACTCAGAATGATAGGATCAACTCATGCAACCAGGAATCTGGGTTTGCATGTTACAGAAAACACACGAATGGAGGAAAGATGAACTTACCAGTTCAGAATCCTAAACTGATCGGTTCAAACGATCGTCCTCTACGCCGGAAGAGTAGAACTGGTGCCTGAACGGAGATTGGAGTAGAGAATAGGTGAGTTTCGGTAGAGAGAATGAAGAACTTTTAGAGAGAAGAAGGAGAATTCGAAAGATCAGGATTTTGGAGAAGATGAGTGCATGCAGAGAGTGTGACGCGGTTTTCAGAGAAATCAGTTTTGTTTAAAACGAATGTCCGCTAGTCTGCTGACACCTGCATTCCACTATCTGATTTTTGAATCTTCGTTGATTGACACCTGGCGTTCGCGCAGAGGGTTTTGGGTGCATTTTTAATGAGTCTGAGTAGAGGGTTTTGGGGTGAATTTAACGAGGCCTAACAAATTTTTACTTTTTATAATATAAACAATGCATATTTATAGTTATTTAGATTTTTTTTAAGTTTATTATATTATTTATAAATGTATTTTTCATTGTATTAATTTATAATTTTATAAATAATTAATTTTATTGTATTAGTTTATAATTGTTTATTATGTTTATAATATAAAAAATGCATATTTATAGTTATTGTATTATTTATAATTGTTTATTATATTAATAATTTTATTGTATTAGTTTATAATTTTAAGTTTATAATTTTTTATTGCATTTGTTTATAAATGTTTAATTTTTTATTGTAGTAATTTTCAATTTATATTTATTTATAATTTAATTATAAATGTTTAATTTATTGTATTAGTTTTTTATTTTGTTAAATTTTTGTATAAAATAAATTGTATAACTTTTTTTAATTTAGTAAAAAGTTTTGTATTTAAAATTCATATGAAAATTTTAAATAATTTTTAGGTAGTTTTAAGTATTATTATTTTGATGCTTTTTTAAAATTTTATTACATTATTTATAAATTTATAATTTATTGTATTAATTTATGATTTTATAATTTAATTATAAATGTTGAATTTATTGTATTATTTTTTATTTTGTTATAAGTGATTATACTCTAAATGGACAAATATCTTTATTAGATGAATTCTTAAATAAATTCTAGCATTCCATCAAATTTTTCGTCTTTTATAAGTGAAGTTGTCAAGGGAGATCTGACGAATCATTTAACAACAAATGAAATACTTTTGTCTCGTGAAAACTTAATTGAATGTGTTAGAGGGATTACATATGATCTAGGTATTGTTGTGGTGACTATAGATCCGATAAAACTACTGATCAACTTCGAAGAAGATGTTTGTGTTGCTAGAATGTGAAAGAGGTGAAAAATATAGAAAATACAAACCCGATGTCCAACCTAGTACATATGACACCCGAAAATGTAAGTGTCCTTTCAAGTTAAGGGGCAAGCTATCTCGTAATGACGATTGGTGGGTATTGTAGGTGATATGTGGATACCACAACCACGATTTAGCAGAAACTTTAGTGGGGCATCCTTATGCTTGTAGGTTAAATCCTATTGAACAAACAATACTTGTTTATATGACTAAAACCCAAGTAACACCTACATCACAGATAATAATATTTTCAACCGTTAACAGTTATCAGCTGTTGCAAGAGATGATAATGACCAAATGCTTCCTTTGGCATACGACATTGTTGAAGTTGAGAATAAGGAAACATGGACTTGGTTTTTAGAGTGGTTGATTGACAATCTTAGTGAGGTTGAATTATGCTCAAAATTTACATTTATTTCAGAACAACAGAAAGTGAGTTGTATATTTGTTTTTAGTTTTATTATACATTTTTTTTCTTAATCTTTCATACCTGAACCGTTATATTGTCAACAACTTCCATAGGGACTTTTGCAATCATTATAACAACTTTTACTTAGTGTGGATCAAAGGTTTTATGTTTGTCATATATATGTATTTTTTAGGAAGAAATTCCCTAGAAAAAAAGTTGAAATGTCAATTATGGGAGGCAACATCATCCACACACCCTTAAGCATGGGAGGCAACTATGAGAGACATTAAAGAGTTGAATGAAGACGCCTTTAAACATTTGGTAACTATTTCCCCAAGGTATGAATTCAAAACACAAAAGCATGTTCATTATTTCAATTTTGTTGTTGTTGTTTTTAATGTTTCATTTCTTCTGAAGTAGATTTTGGTTAAAGCCAAGGTCAAGGTTCAAAGCAACAACTACTTGTGACACACTTGTGAATAATATGTCAGAGGCTTTTACAGTGAAATCATGACAACAAGGAGTAAGCCCATCATAACAATGATTGAAGACATTCGACTTTACCTCATGAAGAGATGGACAACAAATATAAACAAGATAAATGCATGTGAAGATTCCCTTTGCCCGTGAATTAAAAAAAAATACTACAAAAGGAATTACAGAAGACTAAATATTAGATACCTAGGTATGATTGTGGCTTGATATATTTATTCATGATTAGTTATGCATTGCCCTATTATAATTTCAATTCATTTTATAGTTGGGCAGGACAAAAATTGATTAAGGTTAGGCACACGTACATGATTGGTGAGAAGTTTGTGGTAAACATCGATAAACTCGATTGTAGCTACAGGAAATGGACTATAACAGGAATGTCTTATTGTCACGCACTGACTACAATGAGAGTCTTAAACATCAATGGAGAATATTATATCATACACTGGTTTACCAGGTCAACCAATGAAGAAATAACCTTTCAATGATATACCTTGTCAACAGTCCTCATCTATATGGGAAATAACTTGTAACAATGATGTTTTACCTCCACCTAAAAGAGTATTGCCTGGAAGACCGAAAAAGAAAAGAAGACTAGAGTTTTGGGAGTTGAAGAAAGATGATACACAACTAAGACCACCAACAAAAAAATAGTTAACCACAAGCTCCTCAAACACAACACCATTGAAGACCACCAACAACACACCCAACAACCACACTAACTCCTACACCAACTACAACACTCATAATTACATAGAAATTGCCATGTAGGAGGGGTCCAATTCCAAAATCATGAAACATTATTTATGTATATATTTTTATTGCCAACTTATTTGCGTTTCCAAACATAGCTATATATCTTAACACGTTACGTTTTTTTGAAGAACAATGTTATGTATTCAAATGTATTTTGAATTAATATGAACTGTATTCACAGTACAATTTATGGTTATTAGAAGGTTATGTGTTTTAAAGATGAATGTTTTTTACTCTAATATTTTTTGGAATTTATAACATGTCTATTTGTTGCCTAATTTATCTTTATTACCAGGTTATGTGTATTAAAGATGAATGCCTTTTACTCCAATGTTTTTGGAATTTATAACATGTCTATTAGATGCACCAACTACAACACCCTTAAGAATCTTCATTTCCACTTTGTTGTTCAAAAAAATCGATGAGAATCAAACATTTAACTAACATCAAACAATTATTAACATGAATAAAATATATCCCAAATCAAACCTTGTAGTTAGGGTAACCCCAAAATTGTCTGCTACTATTCTTAATAGTTCTAGCCACTCTCAACCCTACAACCTCTCCACAATGACAAAATGGTAGTCCACCAGATCCCCTAGATGAACCACCATAAGATGACATGTTGTGGTTTTGTGACCCCTAAGAGCAAGACGAACAACCGTGATTGCGAGACATTGCACCCTTCATGAACCATTAACTATTCAAAACCAAAGTTAACCAACAAGCTCGCACAAATAGAACACCAGACAAGAAATAGAAGAAGACAATGGATACAGAAGAACACAGTGCACAGAGAAGAACTAGGACAAACCTCGAACTTCAAAATTCACCTTTAAAATCACACCTCAACAACTCAATTTGCACTGTGCATTTATAAATGGTTACACATAGATCTTCTGCTTTGCCACATCACCAACTAGTTAACACCATATATGAAAAACTAATGATAATGACTTGATTGATGCACATTAAACCGTTTGGGGACAAGATTGAAACTATTTTAAAAGCAGGTATGAAGTACACACATTGCCCCGAAAGTGGGTACCAAATGACCAATTAAGCCATAATTTTAAGCTTCACTGTTTTATTAAGTGTAAACTTAAACGTTTCCTTTTTTTACGTTGTTTGTTGAACATTTTCTATTAAATGATATATGCTAGAAAATGTTGTTTTCACAAAACGTTATTTAATAAATGATTTATATTGATAAACGCTTATTTCGTTCAACATTGTTTGTTAAACTTCAAAACAGGAAATGCTAGACGATCTCGTTTTTTTAGACGATCTTGTCTTAACTTGTGACAGTATTATCGGAACACTACTCAATGTTCAAGGGAAGGCGAAAGATGGACTCAATGCTTGCTTGGACCTGATTGAAATGGATATAAGAGAACAATTAGCTCCAATATGACATGGAAAGCGAACATACTTGCCTACAACATGTCACACATTGTGTAAACAAGAGAAGATAAGTTTTTGTGAGTTTTTACAAGATGTTAAACTTCCACTGTGTTACTCTTTTAATTTTAAACGAGTTGTATCCATGAAAGATTATAAATTACTTGGTTAAAATTCCATGATTATCATGTATTAATGCAACAACTTCTATTAGTGACTATTCGAGATATATTGTCTAAGAATGTTAGATACACATCAACTGGTGTGCTTCTTTTTCAATGGAATATGTAGTAAAGTTATCGACATTGACAAGTTAGATCACCTAGAAAAAGAGGTTGTAGTCATATTATGTCAGTTGGATATGTACTTTCCTCCATCATTCTTTGATATTATGGTGCACTTGATTATTCATCTAATAAGAGAAGTTACACTTTTTATACTTGTTAGAGCCATAACCGATATAAAAGTGAGACTTTGTATACTTGTTCTGGCAATAACCGATATAAATAGTATGCCTCATACACAATTTTATCCCTCTTTAGTGAAGTTTTTATATCGGTTTCAAAACAAGGATAAAAATTGAAACTTTTATATTTGTTTTAAAACCGATATAAAAAGTCGAATATTTTCTATACTCCTTTTTCTATATTGTTTCAAAAATCGATATTAAAAGATTTTTTTAACCGACATAAAAAGTATTTTCTGACATAAATACTTATATAGTTTTAAAAAAACACTGATTTTTAAGTTTCAAAGAAGTAATATAAATTATATTTTATTTTCTTTGAGATTAGGGAACATATGTGTACATAATTATATATTTTTATTTTTGTTAAATGATTTTACATAGTAGATGATCCTATAGTCTAAATTATTATTTAATTGGACTCCTCAACACCATTCATTTTAATTTGATGGGTTATATTTAAAAGTAAAATTGTGGACTATTATTTATAATAAAGTGTTTCTCCTTACACCTCACCACTTTCTCCCTACACCTCAAACTTTTTAAATATTTATTAAATTATCCCTATGATAGTTTGACCAAGGTAAAAGTTATTTGACAAAGTAAATTTTTTTTACTTTTCACCGTGCATTCAAATTCGCATTCAATTTCAAACCCTAGGTATGCACCTGATCCCTTTATTCCTTTCCCTTTGCTTGTGCGTTCTGTTTGCTCTCTTCTCCTCTACCATTGCGTTCTTCCTACCTCTCATCCATTGTGATGTTGTTCCTGACTCTCCTCCCATTTGTTTACTTCGTTTACTACTTTCCTTCTCTCCTTTGTTCCCGACTCTCCATCCCTTTTATTCCTCCTTTGCATGTCGTTCTTTTCGTCCCAAGTAAGTGGATTTGGTTCATTGTTTGGGATTATGATTTATAAATAGTAGAGAATGATTAGAATAAAACATTGTTTATGGTTTATCTACATTGGATGTTGTTGTTATGGAAAAAGAACGTGAATTCAATACGTTCAAGACTCAATTGGTATTCGAAAATCGATTAAGGTTTTGCTGGTTTTCAGAAATTGGTTAAGGACTCGTCAGTTTTCGAAAATCAACGAAGTCTTAATTGATTTTCAAAAACTAGCAAAACCTTAATCATATTTTCAAAATCGATGAAACCTTAGCCAATTTCCAAAAGTCGATTAAGGACTCATCAAATTTCAAAACTCGTCGAGTCGTTAACCAACTTTTGAAACACGGTTTAGACTTTTCCAATTTTCAAAAATCGGTTAAGGAGTGGACGAATTTGAATTATTGTTATTTTAAATTTTATTTGTTTTTTCTTTCTTAATTTATGTATTTAGAAAATTTGTTTAGGTTTATTATTTTTTTTCTTATATTTTGAATAGGTTTTGTGGTTTTTTTTGGTTATATTTTGTTTAGGTTTTTAGATTAATATGTTTTGTCTTTTTTTTAAAATTTATTTTGTTTGTTTATTGTATATTGTTGCGAATAGGTTTTTCTATATTTTTTATACTTTGTATTTTTTTTTTAAATTTTGTTGCTTTTTAAAAATATATTTTATTTTTTTTGTTTTGCTAATTTCTATCTGGAAATGTTTTATAGATTTATTATTTATTGTTTTGTTATATTTTGTTGCTTTTTCTTCATATGTAATTTTTGTTGTTATATTTTTTTTGTTTTTTTAAAAATCTATTTTTTTTTATGTTTTGTTAATTTCTTTCTTGAGAAATGTTTTATGGATTTAGTATATTTTGTTGTTTTTTCTTCAAATTTTGTAATTTTTTTCTTACATTTGTTATTTTTTAAAATTTATTTTGTTTGTTATGTTTTGTTAATTTATGTGTTGAGAGTTTTTAAGTTTATTAATATATTTATCTTGTATTTTATTTTATTTTGAAATATTTAAATAGCTTATTATTTTTTGTTGTTTGGATATTTAAGTATTTAATATATTTTATTTTTGTATATTTTGGTGGTCATAGATATGGCTAGAACAATAGGTGCATCTACCTATTGTGGTGAGAGTTCATCACACAACATCAACTCATAAAAGACGAACTAAAGAAGCTGATGTTGATGTCATTGAGGAACATGATGTTACTAAAGAGCAACAGAAGCATGTTGTTAAGCAGGAGGATGTCGCTCAACAAGAAGAGGAAGTAGGTGGATTCTGAGAAGGTCGACGAGACACATCGTTGCTGACTCATTATACGCAACATGTTGCATTTGACTTATGACAAAGTTGTGTTAGTACACAACTTAAATTTTAATTAGTAATAAGTAGTTTGCATTATTATTTTTTTATATATTTTGTTATTGTATAGGATGGAGGGGAGATCAAGTTAATCTCCCATAGAAAAAAAAGTTATAAATTTGGCCTATATCATGAGACAATTGAGCCTTTTGTGATGAATTATGATTTATTGCCCTTGGTTAACTTATTGTATGATTACGCCGATAAGAGATTGATATTGGTGTATGTTGAGAGATTGATATTGGTATATGTTGAGAGATGGCATTTTGAGACCAATGATTTTCATCTTTCGGTGGGTGAGATGACTTTCACACTAGATGACGTGTCGTCGCTACTTCACCTACCTATTATAGGACAATTTTGTGAGATCGAACCGTTGAAATTTGAAAAAGCTTGGTTTGTTATTGTCGATCTTTTAACGTGGACCACACTAAGACTGAAGTTGAGATTTTACAGGCATGTGGTCTCAAAGTTAGGTTGAGCTGGTTGAGAAATGTCTATTGGGAGTGCACGAAACGAGCATACTTGTTGCAGATTACTTGAAACACCTAACCCTCTCCATTAGAATAGGGTTTACCCCTAAACTTAATGGGACACTCACATTTTCTTGTGCTGGATACAGTCGGTTGAACATCAGGTTTGTACTTTCTATTCTTCTCACTTCTTTCACAATCAAACAACATGAATGTTTTTCTTCTTGGTTCACCAATTGTTGTATATATTTTATAATAACAATAACAAATCCAAGATCGAATGCAATTCCTTGAACCCATTCAATTAACTCATCGCGTGAGGGAAATATTGTACCCATTGTAAAAGTATTTGTATAATCACACTCCACCACTTCATTTATGAAAGAAGAAAATTCTGATATAAAGTTCGAATTTATTTGTGAATCCATCAACTCAAAAAGATAATTGTTCATCTTAAAATATTACACCTAAAAATAATAATGACCCATATGATAAACATGTTGGTTACTCCATAAATCATTAAATACTAATAATAATATCAATAATGATAATAAAATGCTACAATATTAAAAACTAATTAACAAAAAAATAAAACTAAATCAAATAAAAAAGAATTAAAATAAATTTTTAACTTAACTTCGAAAATCGATAATTTCTTAATTGCCTTTCGAAAATTGGTGAGGTCTTAATCGACTTTCGAAAGTCGTTGAAAAGCATAATCGATTTTCGAAAAAACCGTTATATTCTTAAGTGATTTTCAAAAACCAGTTAAGAATATAACAGTTTTCAAAATACGTTATGCTCGACTTTCGAAATTCATTAAATTTTTAACTAGTTTTCTAAAATTGTTGACTTTCAAAAATTAGTTTAAAAAATTTACGATTTTTAAAATCCATTAATTTCTTAATTGGTTTTCAAAAACCAGGAAAGTCTTAATCGATTTTTGAATGCTGTTGAAGAGTTTTACCATAAGTGTTACCTCACACACACAACACCACAACAAGAGTCACCACGAGTACCACACTGCGAACGAGGATCACCATCATAACCACACTAGAAGGAGGAGCGGGATCACCATCAAATCAATGAACGAAACCACTAATGCAAACAAAGGAACCACGAATACGAAAAAGAATAAGAAGGCATGAAGAATGAAAACAAAAAGTGAATGTCTAATGAGAATATAGATAATATAGAAACATTATTTAATTTAGTAAAAATGGGTGAAAATTTATGACCATAACATTTAATTAGGTTTTTTTTTTCTTTTTTTTTAATTCGAAGGGCATAACAAACTTTTTAAAGGTTAAGAAAGAAAGTGGTGAGGTAGAGAAAGAAGCACTCTTTACAAAATCCCGTTATGCAGCCGCCGAGTATTAAACCATTCAAACACTCCAATTTTCATGCTCTTTAAATAATAATAAAAAAGACAAAAGAAAAAAAAAACTAACAAGCCATTTGCAAAACTATACAACATTTTCTTTTTCGTTTTGAAAACTATATACTATACACCCTTTATTTTTCCTTTTAACTTTCTACACTGTACTCATTGTAGAGAGAGAGAAATGGTAGATGCAGCTCACACATCTCCACATCTACTGAGGTTTTAGGATATCCAAGCGAAAGTGAATCCCAACTCCATCGAGAACCACAAAACCAGAATTCTTAGTCACTCAACAAAGAAAAAAGGCCAAATCTTTTGAGCTTTAGATGAGGCAAAAAGCAGAAGAAAAAGGCCAAAGAATCTACACCAAATCTTGATCTCTCGCGTACCCTTTGAGCATTGGAGAGGGTTTTCCTCAAATTGCCATGTTTTGATTCCTCAACTCCAGAGTCATGAAATGGATTTTTCTACTAAACTCATGTTATTTCCTTTTTTGTTGGTTTTGTTCACATGTTTTAAGGCACCCCATGTTGCAGAATCTGCTTCTGATTTCTCCACTTTGGTCTACAAGGGCTGCTCCAAGGATTCTTTCACAGATCCAAATGGGGTGTACTCGCAGGCTCTCTCTGCACTCTTTGGCTCATTGGTTTCACAATCCACCAAAACCAAGTTCTACAAGGCCACTTCTGGCTCTGGCCAGAACACCATAACTGGTCTCTTCCAATGCAGAGGGGATCTCACCAACTCTGACTGCTACAACTGTGTCAGCAGGCTCCCAGTTTTGTGTGACAAACTCTGCGGCAAAACCACCGCTGCAAGGGTTCAACTACTAGGTTGCTACGTTCTTTACGAGGTTGCAGGGTTCTCCCAAATCTCAGGTATGCAGATGCTGTACAAGACTTGTGGGGCAACAAATGCTGCTGGGAGAGGGTTTGAGGAGAGAAGGGACACTGCATTCTCTGTGATGGAAAATGGGGTTGTCAGTGGCCATGGCTTCTACACCACCAACTACCAGTCTTTGTATGTGATGGGGCAGTGTGAGGGAGATGTTGGTGATTCAGATTGTGGGGAGTGTGTGAAAAATGCTGTGCAGAGAGCTCAGGTTGAATGCGGAAGCTCTATTTCAGGACAAGTTTTTCTTCACAAATGCTTCATCAGTTATAGCTATTACCCAAATGGGGTTCCTTCTAGATCATCTTCATCATCCGCTTCGTTCTCTTCATCTTCTTCAGGTACTAGATGACGTGACTGTTAATGGCTAACCCCTACCCTACCTACTTACACAGACCAAACACATATCAATGTAACAAAAGTTGGGAGGCAAAAGAGAAGCCTCAAGTTTTAAGTTTTAACACCATTCTAAAATTTGAACAATCTGTCATTTTCAGTGTTTGTTTCATTAACTTGACTTCACTTTGTAATGCTGTGTGCATTTTAGTTTAATTATCTGTCAAAGTCGTGTTGAAATATTTGAATATATTATAGATAGATACTCACTTGTTTGCATAAACCATAACATTATTTATTACTTAATAAGGATTTATTTCACTTCAAAATCAATGCTAATCAGAATGACTTCTGTTTGATTTATGTTCAATTTTGCAAACACTCATCTAAACATACACTGAATTAGTTGTTCTGACTGAGGTTGATATGGTGCTGGTATGATCATACTTGGATCTTCTATTGTGATATGTTTTTGTTGGTGATGCAGGGCAAAATCCAGGGAAAACGGCTGCTATAATAGTAGGAGGAGTAGCTGCGGTGGCTTTTGTGGTTATATGTTTGTTATTTGCTAGAAGTTTGAAGAAGAAACATGATGGTATGAGTTATATGAGGCAATAAGAAATGATCGTATGATGAATTATATTATATGTTATACACTCTTTTGTTATTTTTATTGTTATGCATACTTTGTGCTCATTTTTCTGATAGTTTTTTGCTCTTATCTTACACAGATTATTGACAGAAGAATATGATTTCTGAGAGAAGGCAAAACTATTCTTTTTGGTGCATTGTTTTTGCATGTTTAGTTGATGGATGAAGGGGGAAAAGTTTGTGGTAAATAGAGCATGCTTGATACAGAAATAATACAGAATGGTTCACTGTTATAGTTATTGTAGTAAGATAATATTGTGTTGTTGGGAAGAGCAATGTGATTAGAACATGAAAGTTAGATTCTTTTTCACAAGGGTGTAACTGTAAATTACCCAACTCAATGAATGAATGTTTGTCATTCCAAGTGGATGAAAATTTTGGACTTTACCTTTAGTCATGTGAGAAATTTCTCTTTCTTCTTTTCAATTGTTCATTGACTTTATGCTTTTTAAAAGTTGCAAGTTGCAACCCTCCCATGCTCCCAAGAGTCTTGTTTCTCTATTCCAACAAAATACTTTAGTAAGTTTTTTTTTTTCTAAATTAATGTTATAGAAATATGAGTAAGTTAAAGTGGCAAAATTTACTATAGATATTATTATTATATTATATGTTACATTTGAATAACAAGGTAAAACTGTTCTGCTGTTCAACTACGTAAGCAAATGTATGTTTTCTATGTATGCTCTATATTCATTAATTCACGGAAACTAATTTTGTGTTTGTTATTTCTGTTTTATTACATCAAGATTACAAATGCAAAAATTGAAAAATATTGCCGTAGTGTGTAGTGAGTGATAACAAGTATTGAGTAGCAATGTTGCTATCTTTATTTGGGAATCGCCGGAAATATTTATAAATTAGTTAATATTTTAATAAGCTATTTTAATACTTATTTAAAGAATAACAATTCAAACATTACTTTATTATATGTTTATGGAAATTAATTTAATTAATTTTTGTTATTGTTTATTGAAATTCATTATTATATAGAGACTATAAATATATGTAAAAACATCTTTTAGAAAATGAAGTATATTTTACTACTAATATTTCTTTTTTATATATTTGTTTTTATTTTTTTATTAAAGAGTGTGGATTGATTTGGTACTAGGAACTAAGAAAAATAATGAGTGGAGTTGATGTTAGGCCTTTTTGGGTGATAATCTCCAAACTTCAACCATTAGTCAAAATTTAGTTTTCAATTCTCTTTTTATCATTCGATCAGGTTAGGTGCTACGTATTAAAAATAACTAACTACTTGGATACCAAACCTGTATTTATATATTTTAGGATAAACTTCTAATTAGTGCTGCCCTAGTTAAAGACCAATACAATAATAATTGGGATTAGGGTTAACATGATTATTCTTGTTATTAATCTTGTTTGTGGTTCAATCGTCCAGTATTGACCGCTCAGTTCATGGTTGACCGGGCGACTATACAATACACTGAGGAACAAACAAAACAACCCATAATGGTTGGCACTAAAGAGAAAGAGTCTCAACGATGAGTTGAGATTACAAAAGTCTTCATTGATGAAATCTAAAGAAGAAGAACCTTAGCTAAAAATAAGTTAGCTCTAGAAAGGGGTTGAATAGATCTTAAGTATGATGGTTAATAGATGGTCTATGATCTAGCATTTAATCACTTGAAGCAAATAATGCATGAAAATTATGTCAATATTTTGCATGATAAAACTTTATTTATTGACATCTTCAATAAGATAATTTAGATTTGCATGCAAGTCTTTTGTTCACTTGTAAGAGAAGTAGCAAAGGTTAATGGTGTTTTAGCTTACATAATTCTTTATTACACTCAACTTGTTGTTTCAAAGTATCTTTCATGTTAAACATCGCTTTACATCCCATTCTAGTGTCAATTTTAGAACACGTGTGTAAGAAACTTGGTATGCTATGTTAGTTGTTTTATTGGAATGTATGAGTCAACATGTTAATGGATTCTTGAGATGATGCAAAAAATTCAAACTAAATTTTTGTCTTGTAGTAAGCTTCACCTTGATCCTTTAGGGTGTGTTTACTTTGGAGGAAGGATTTAGAGAAGAGTGAGTGGATGAATTTGAGAAGATTGTGAATTAAGTGTTGTTTATTTGAGTGAATTTGGAGGTAAGGGAGAGTGATTTGGAACTTAAATTTGTAAGAACTAGTGTAGAATTTGATTGATGTGACAAATAAAAAAATTTGTTTAATTGGTAGAAATTAAAGATTACCAAAATGCCCCTAGTTATTAAAATAATATATAATGATAATTGTTGATGTTATATTTAATTGTAAAAATGTTTATAAAGGGAAAAAAAATTAAAATTAATTTTAAAAATGTAAAAAAATTGTAATTTAGTAAATTAAAATAATCTTTTTTAAAATATAATATTTTTTTAATATAAAAAGTGGTATGTTTTAGTGAGACTAGTAGTGATGAAATTTATTGGTGAAAGCCATTTAGTGTAATTTAGTGCCCATATCATATTATATGTTGAAACGTGCAAATAAAGGGTAGGTGGTAGTTTGTTTATTTTTATCCAATTGATATTGCATGTCAGTTCATGGTACTTAGTGTAAATATGTCAAGTTTTAGCTAGTTATTTTGTCCAACCGCGTAAAATATTTCAGTAGGAAGCATTACAATATATAAGGCAAGGCACACTAATAAATAGGGATATAATATGCTTATATCAAATATCAAGGAGACAACGTATTCGATTCCAAAAACGTGGAATCAGTTACAAGAGACCATGTATTCAATTCCAAAAATCATGGAATCAGTTACAAGACCATGTATTTCATTTCAAACAGTGGGAACCGGTTACACTTACAAGCATTATCCATTACATGTCCACATATGTATAGGTTTTCATGTTCTTTTGCTTTTATTGGAGGTTAAAATTGGATTTTGTACTTTGATACCTTCAAATCCAAGCATACAAGCGAGGAATGAAAATTCATCTAATCCCACAAATCATTGTTTTTCTTTCCTTTCAAATTCACTCAAGCGAACGTAATTTCAAGGTTCAATCCGTCTACACAAATGCACTTTTATAATATTTTCTTTTCAAGTGAACACAATATTAATCTTTTGTTAGATAAGCTTTTGTTAGTTGTACTTATAAGTTTGATGTTGATTTGATGGTTTCATAACCTATCAAAGATTAAGCTTGCTTTATATTCATGCTTTATAGTTTTCTCTAATGAAAAAAAACTCTTAATGTAAAAATATTAGTTAAAAAATATGATTTTTTTTAAAGATCAAACGTAAGAGTTGTCTTGACTATTTTGATCAATGAAGATTATATAATAATTAATCAAACTTTTGAGATTAAACTAATTAGATATTTTCGATCTAACCATCTCTCATTTTTTATTACTGACAAGTAATATATTTTGTGTAACAAAACTTGTTGAGCATCACTATTTGTTCTTTTTATTTTAATAAAATGTTCTTATGTCAAACTTTCAAAGCAATTAAACCAAGTGAACAAAGATAAAAGTGTTATTTTGATTTAAGAAAGGAGACTTTAATTGACATATGGTCTATGCTTGTTGATATAAAGCTATTAGATTAATACAATAATGAAAACTTTAAATAAATAAATAGGACAAACATGAACATACAAGATTTTATCAAATTAAGATGATGTACAAGAACATACAAGTAATCAAAACAAAATGTGAATTTAATGCTTTCAAATTTCACAAGCAACAATCATTGAAACGTGATGAGAATTTGGAATTGAAGAATTAATAAGCAACCAAGAAGTGGAACATCGAATATACATATATGGGTGGCTAACTTGGAATTGAAGAATTAATAAGCAACCAAGAAGTGGAACATCGAATATACATATATGGGTGGCTAACTTATGTAACCTGTTAAAGTTTATTAACTTATGTAACCTCTTAAAGTTTACTAAATTTTAGTTGACAAAAATACCTTCATATTTATTATGGATTATAAGTTTTTAGGTTAAGGGTATTTGAATAATTTCATATTTTTTTAATTTAATTAAAAATAAAAATTATTAAAATATTTCTATTTTTGTCAACTAAAATTTAGTACATTTTAAGAGGTTACATAAGTCAAAAACTCCATATATATATATATATATATATATATATATATATATATATATATATATATATATATATATATATATATATATATATATATATATATATATATATAATTTTATAACATTTTTTCCTTTTAGCTACATATTTTTGTCTCTTTTTCTTTTTTTAAGCTTACAATCAAATCAATTTACATATCCAAAATAATTACTCTTTTATATGTAATTAATGATGTTTAAATGATATATGTAAAATTAATATTTTTTTTTATGTTTCTTGAATATTTCTACTCCTTAACAATATTTTTATTTTTCATTTTTTCACATAAAAATGAAAATGTTTAACTCTTAATTTAAAAGTTTAATAGCATAAACTCTCATTTACTAGATAATATACAAAAATTCTCTTCTTTATTCTCTTACTCTTAATTTTTGTTTTGTTTAAAAAACTATTTTTGTTTTGCTAAAACAATTTTGATTGTTTCTCAACCATTCGACTAGCTTGATATTCGAACAAATTTCTTAAATCTCTAATGTATTTTTTTTTATCTTGTTGTACTTTTAATTATACATTTTTTTTCTTTGAATCATTTCATATATCAAATTGTTTTAAGACACATTTGATTACTTTTTACTTCTTTTTAGTATTTTTATTTGTTATCTATTTTTATGACGTAGAATATTGTTTTGATATTTTTCATATAATTATTTTTATTTTATAACTCATTATCATAATCGTTTCTATTCCTACAATTGTATAAAAAAAAATTCATTTACAATAATATTTCTAATTTAATGTCATTATCATAAATATTTTTTTGTCATCATATATTAAAGTTGAAAAGATGAAAAATCTGTTAAATTTTAATTATTATTAATTAAATTTTTATTCTTTATTCATGTATTACATTTTTTATTAATGTATAAAAAATAAATTTCATTAGCATTTATAGAATGGATACATAAAGATGTTTAAAATATTTTAAAATTTCAAGAGTTTTATTTTTGTAATTTTTTAAAGATATTTTTAAACTTTATCAATTTATTTCATTATCATTATAAATTTAATAAATGTTTTGATTTTTATGAAATTTTATTTGATACGTTATATAATTGTAATTTTTTACAAATATTTAATATTAAAAATACAAAAATATTTTTTTTTAATATTAAATATTTAATAATATTATGTTTTTTTATAAATTTTTTTATTAAAGTTAATTAATTACTATTAAAAAATAAAACAATATATTTGATTATATATAGAAATGTATATCTTTATTCAATGAATATAAAGATTCAATAAAAATAAAGATGAGACAAAAATTTGATATTATTAAATTTAGGGTTAAATATGTTTTTCTTCCCTTAAGTATTACACGATTTTGGGTTTAGTCCCTATTCGAAACTTTTGTTCCTTTTAGTCCTCTTAGTTTTGAAACTATTACAATTAGTCCTTAAAATTGAATGGCGTTAACTTTTGTTTGATGTGGCAAACGACGAGTCCACGTGTGAGGTCAACAATGTTAGCTTCTATGTTAGGTGTCTGCCACATATCTTTTCTTCTCTAAATCAGATTAGGGTTCTTCTATTCTGATTCATGATTTCACCGGAGCCGATGGATTCATCGTTAGATCCAAAGCAAGACCCAAAATCGCAAGCCCAAAAAAACCCACGAAGGCCAAGCCTGATTCTGGTTCCTCTCCTTGAAAGCAGTCTCCTCCTTCGACTGCTCCGCCTCTCCTCAGGCTCATCCCGTCTTCGCCAACACCATCGAGGGCTTGCCCTACCCCTTCCTCTTCTCCTTCTCCGATTTCGAAACCCTCCCCGACAAGCCTCACAAGAACATCGTAAGGATGCTCAAAGGGAAGCCCTTTCGCAAGTCCGAAATCTCCGTCACCATTTAGGACCTGCTCGATAAGGCCAAGAGCAAGGGTAAGGATGGGTTGGTCGTCGACGTTGGTGCCAACGTGGGTATGGCCACCTTCACCGCCTCTGCCATGGGGTTTCAGGTTTTTGCGTTTGAGCTCGTGTTAGAGAATTTGCAAAAGATCTGTGAAGGGATTTACTTCAATCGAGTTGCAGATTTGGTCACTGTGTTTGAGGACGCTGCGTCGGATCGCGTTGGTAACATTACTGTTTACAAGGTTATATTTCTTGCTTTATTTATTTTTTTAATTTAATTTTTATGTGCTATTTTTCGAGCTTGAATTGAATTTATGTTGTAGAAGCATGCTTGTTTTAGTTGGATACCAGTTTAGTTAGC